>NC_054544.1:45255283-45465283 GCF_017654505.1 Polyodon spathula
CTGCTTCAGATTGACTTGCAATAACGGGTTGTTGAACAAAAACCAAATTGTGCTATTTAAATACCAATTTTTATTTTTAAAGTAGTGAAGCTGTTCAACCACCCTTTATTTTCAATTGGAAATCCTGGTGTTGGGGTTCATATGTGTTAATTGTTCAAGTTGTAGTGAAAAGGCTATACTGTTAATACTTCTTTGTCTAGATGGTTCTATATAGGACTAATGATATACAACTGAAATGTTTCTTGAGGTCTTATTGTTATTTTCATTAATAGAATAGTTGATGAAAATATATAAATATGGTTGAAATACATTAACAGTTGCATTTATTACAGTATAATTTGTAGTGTAGTGCCTGATGTCACTGGTGTCCGGACCACTTGACCAAAACTTTGGTACACTGTCCTGGGGGTCATTTCCCAATAGCTACTTGAACCAAATCAACATTGTAAGACCATCGTAAGATGAACTGTTGGAGTGCAGTGTTTCCCAAACAGCATGGTCACTCGTCAACTTGAGCTGACAAGTAGTCTGTAGTAATCATGAAATATTCTTTGAGCAATTTAAGCTTTTTTTATATATATATATATATATATATATATATATATATATATATATATATATATATATATAGGATATGAGGCACACTCTGCAACCCGGTTTCTCAGAGATGTCGGGTTCAGTGGCCAAGAGTTGCGTCGCCCAGTGAAGAACTTATCTGAAGCAGCAGAAAGGAGCAGCAACTGGCTGTGGTTGAGATGGAAAGATTCTGGATTGGGATCCCAAGCACAATAGGAAGAAAGCAATGTTGATGTATGGGTAAGTAAGCTCGGCTCAGTTGAGTTGGGGACGGAGGGGGGTGATGCTGGGACACCAGAATCACTGTCGAGCCCTCTTGAGGTGTCGTGGGCTATCGACAAAACACAGAGGGTGGAAGGTGCCCACTTGAAGACCTCAGAGATGTACCCTACTTAACAATCCAGACGGTTGTCATGCTGATGTGATGGGGTGACCACACTGTGGTTGCTCCCCAGAGCCAGCATTGCAGCTGCTGTGTGTGCTGATGCGCTGGGGAGGCAAAATAAGCTGATCCCTGGAGCTAGCATTACACTTCAGCCATCAACACCAGACATCTACATCATCAGATGGAAAGCAACGTAAATGGATGGAGATGCCGATGGATCACATTAGTTTACTGTAAAGCTATGTCTTAGTTTGTGCTTATCTTGGCGAGAGCCGAGTTCAAATCAGCATGAAGTTTTAACATCTATTCTCATGTAATGGAAATCATGGATGTTATCGACTGATTGAGAATGAGACATTTTGTATTTGAATTCAAAGTGATGGTCTTGAGGAGTCAAATGGGTCAAAGTTCAAGAATATATTCCTCCAGAGAAATTATTACTTTTTGATGTCACTACTGTGGTATTATGCCTTTTTTTCGAATGGTTCGGGTTGAAAGTAATGACTTTAAATACTTTAAATACAGTACATGACATTGTCTATCTAACTTTGTGAAATCTAGGTTTGACAGGAAATCTGCAAAAGAAAGAGGGGGTGAGGGGTGCAGGGGCAGACATTGTACATGTTTTGCTGCACACACACACTAGAAAAATCCTGCCGTTTTTTGCGGATGTCTTTTCTCTATCTTGGAGGGCCATTATTGGAGGCATTCATTTTCTGAGCAATACCTGTCCACTTATCGATTTTTGCTTGATTTATAACACTGCTTTTCAGTTTGCCAAATAAAATCGCCTTATTTGCTTGTATTTATGTTACATTTTTTTTTATAAATATATTGTTTAAAGATAATTTTGCTGACATCTTCAAATACTTTTATTCATTTGGCTTTTTGTTTTCAAAAGCGAACAATTGTTTAGAACACTTATATGCGTTTCAAACATGCCTACACCCTTAACTGTGCATTGGACACCACCATACAATGCACTTCAAGATAGCTATTTTCACGTGGGGTTTTGGGAAACACACGTGAAGATCAATCAAAAGCAGCTGCAGTGAATCGCAAGAGTCATCTTCAAACACCAAATGCTACTGTTATTGGGAAACAAGCTTCTGTGTACTGCGAGGTGGGTGTGAGTAAATGGACCGGTCCACAGGCCACAGAATGTTACAACCCCTTCTCTGTCTGTCTGTCTGTCTGCCTAAAGTATTGTCATAAGTACTAATCACATTCAATATTTATTACATGCTATTTTGAAAAATTTCATTGACACTGACATGGGAAATACTGTATGCTTGTAGGTAGATATGTATGGTGGTATGTTGCTACATGAAGCAAGCCTTTCTCTTTTCTTTCTCAATGGAGGAGCAAGGCATGGTACTGGGTGTCTAACTAGTGGTAGCTTTTGGTAGCATCTTTACAACTGGGGAAAATGACAGCTGCAGTGAACATTCACGATAACACCAAGCATTGAATGAAGGGATATAGTGAGCTGTGTTGTGTGCACAGAAGTCCATTTGTCCATCATGAGATTTTGTATAATGCATGATTGCATTCTGTTTTGTGTAATTGAATAATACAGAATGGCTGAACCATCCTGCTCTATCTTCAACAGATCAAATGACTATGCAGGTGTGTGACAGGATAGCATCACTGCCCTGGCTGGCTACCGGCAGGAAAGAGACCCAGACAAAAGCAGCAGTGAAGCACTGTATAGAAACTCAGAAACAGAATCTGCAGTGAAGTGCTGTAGAGAGACTCAGAGACAGAATCTGTAGTGAAGCACTGTATAGAGACTCAGAGACAGAATCTGCAGTGAAGAGCTGTTGCGCATATTTATTAATAAACAAAAATGAACAAAACGGCACCAGGGCCAAAATAAAAAGGTTTAAATAAAACACCAGAATAAACATCAAGCAAACATTTACCCTTAGGCTGGGCAGCAGCCTTCACTAAAGGTTCAGACATCAAAGTACACAAACAAAAACAACTACAACTACACTCACCTAACTCCCTCCACCACACAAAGGGTTTCTCCTTCCTTAGAAATGTGGCCACTCCCCAATTAGCATCAATTACCTAATTGGGGAATGGCCATATCTGTGATTGCCATCAAACAGCAACTGGACTTGCCACCTGCCACAAGGTGACAAAACAGCAACTAAGAAATCCACAAATTACCATCAAGAGACACAAAGGAGGGGGGGCTCCCAAGTGGCACATCCAGTAAAGGCGCTCTGCTTGAGTGCAGGATGCACCCTATAGCCTGGACATCGTTGGTTCAAGTCTGGGCTATTCCACAGCCAACAGTGGATGGGAGTTCCCAGGAGGCAGCACTCAACTGGCTGAGCATTGCTAGGGGGAGGGGTCTAGGTCAGCCAGGGTGTCCTCGGCTCACTGCGTACCAGCAACCCCTGTAGACTGGCCGGGAGCCTGTGCGCTTGCCTGTTAGCTGCCCAGGAGCTGCGTTGTCCTCCTACAATGTAGCTCCTGGGCAACTGCATGGTGAATTCGCAGTGTGTAAAGAAGTGGTCGGCTGACGGCACACACCTTGGAGGACAGCATGTGCTCGTCTTCAACGCTCCCGAGACAGCGCAGGGGTGGTAGCGGTGAGCCAAGCCTAAATAATAATTAGGCATTTTCAAATTGGGAGAAAATAAAAATAATTGGCAACGACTACATTTAAAAAAAAAAAAAACAAAGAGAAGAGACACAAAGGAAAGCATGAAACAGGTTGTCATGAAGGCATTTGAACACAGTATCATATATTTTGTTGATGGAACACATCTGCTTTAAGATTTGAGGAGCCATGGCATGTTAGACTCATTAATGCAACCAATAATTAAGCAAGAAAAGGAGAGAAGCCAGCTGAGCAAGTATGTAGTTATAAGTCACTTGATTGCATCACACTGGGAACTGAAATAGGATATTGTATTATCTGTTTATTTAGCAGACGCCTTTATCCAAGGCATCCAGCAACGTGGGTTTATGTTTATGGAAAAACTGCTTTATCATTAAGATTGGATATTAGCATGCCGATTATCCAGCTCGACTCCAACAGAGAGTACCCGGAGCTGAATCCCTTTTGACGGAGAGCTAAATCCACTCCTACCTTTCAGCTATAAACTTTCAAAAAATAAATAAATACTCATAAAATAAGTGGCAGAGATGAACACGCAGTCCCTGTCACAGACTGCTTCATGGAAATCACATACAAAACTTCCAAATCCTAAAACGTCAATGTAAATAATAACAACATTTTGATAGTCATTACGATTTGATATTCATGTCTTAGAGCATGTGACCCTCCTTGTACAGGCTTTTTTTTTTCTCTGGATGCTGTTTACTTACTTGCGTGCTAATTAAATGAAAATGTTTACAAATCTGAAAGTCACGTTTCCACCCAGAAATGCTCCTATTATTTATGGGCTTGTTTTATTGCTGTCATTAAATAATAAGTTACTCCCATTAAACCTGTTATTAGTTGTTTAAGTGACATATCCTCAAGGGACATTCCAGCCTTTCTTTTCAAGCTGTGTAATGTTTTTTAACTGCATAATTACACATTCAGACAGATACAGGGGGTGGGGTAATACTGGCAATAAATGCATAAAAAGAAGCTGACTGCAGTTTTGTGTTTTATACCAGACTAAGTAACTCAGAGAATAACTTCCTCTATCTGGACAACTTGTTTTTTTTCTACAAAAACCAAAATAGTTCTGAAACCACAAACTGACTGACTTGTTTAAACTATACACTCCAGCAAACAAGCTGTTACCATCCCCAAAAGATAAGCCGCTGAGAAATTGAAAGACATTTAATTTCATTAAGATTAATATGAAAAGGAACTGGAATAAGCTGTAGAAACCTATACATACTCAAATAAACTAAATAAATCGGCACCCCAAACAAGTTCCAAATGAGAAAATTAGCCTGAAACAAAGTACATTAATTAATACACATACTCTATATGGTGAAGACGTAAATAAAGACAGTTCTCTATGAATGATCGTGGAGTATGCATTGAAATACAGAGCAACTTTCCTATTTCTAGTAGCATTCTTTAAATAATGACATGTGATGTTGCATTAGCCCTTACTGGGTCATAATGAACAAAAAATAAATCTGAATGATTAAAAAAAAAAGTAAAAAAACTACATTTAAATATCTGTTGTTGCATCTGGTTTACTGTTTTTCTTACTCTCAGAAATTCTGGCAAGCTGAGGGAGCTTGTTCAGAGAGTACAGCAGCCTCCCTCTCTTCTGCCTCCGAAAGAAAGGCATTCAGCTGCCTCTCTGCCAGTGAAAGTATGGGGTGAGGGAACCTGTTATCTTGTAGCACTTAAAGAAAGGTAATTAAATCAGCAAGCAGAGTTTCAAATCTCAGAGTTTTTTTTTTTTGCTACATCAGTAATAACAAAATGGATTAACATGTTCAAAAACCCAGTTGCAATTAAGCAGTTGCCAGTAGAAACGGATTTGACATGGTCATCAGGGAATTTCAAAAGGGCTAATGTTCAGGGTATGTGTCACTCTTCCTTGTGAAAAATGATTCTCCAAATATTGACATTTATCAGATAAACTCACAGAGTCTGCATACACTCACAGCATCGGTACAGTCTAATTCTGCTGTAGTGCTTAACTTTTTTCAAACTTATGAACTAGAAGCTGTCCTGGAGCCTTTATACAGTTCCCAGTCAACAGAAATACATCTATTATTAGAACCCTGTTATTTAACAGTTGATATGATATCATCCATAACTTTAAACATTTAAAGATAAGATTTATAGATTTAAATACTGCACTGGAAATAGTCTGTATGTCTTCATTTCATGTAGGGAAGTGCGAACACAAGTATACCCCTTGCCTCTTACAGACATTTCATCCTCTTGATTATAAAATTCAGATTTCATACAAATATTGTTGCCTGTCATTTACTGTGCGATTATGAGGACCTTCTGTATTTGCATGCCTCGGTTTAAACTTATATTTAATTTTTAAAAATAGTAATAAAACACACATAGATGGAGACTGAACTATGAAATTTAATTAGATTTTTACAGCTCCTTTCAGGGTGCTTTAAATTATGATGACATGGTTCAGATTATAGGCCAGTTGGGACTAGCAGGGTCCCGAGTTGGTATGGGCTCATCCCCCTGGGGATTAAAGACAGTTGCACATCCATCCACAGCCAAAAACTGGCCAAAGATAGTAAAAACAGCTTGCTTCAAATTTGTGGTCTTGTATATTTCTGAAATATTTGCATGGCCCTTAGCTCCAATAGCACTGTAGATCATTAGTAAACCCTTTCTGAGGAAAGTGCAGGACATTAACTGTAGAAGAAGTAGAAGAAGAAGAAGTTTAGTTTTTTGTCTAAATTTAAAGTCATTTATTAGCTTCAGTGAATGTTTTAAAACCAGAAAGTGTGATGTTTCTGTGCAGCTGTATTATGGGTAGTGAATCGCTGTGTACGTCACTACCGGCAGAATACTCACTAGGCGTCTATGTCATCAAACCTGACTGATAACACTGAATAACAGAACATATCCCTCTTGACCAGGTAGATAACTACAGTGTCGTACTATTTTCCAAAACCATACATCTTTGGTGAATCATTATGTGATTAAAAGACTTTGGCAAACTCAGTTTCATACGAAAGTTTCCTAGGGTGAAAGGTAAAGGCACTTAATCGAGATAATTCCCCCTGGGCCACCCAGTTCATTGAATTAAAACCTGTTTACAGTTGTGACTGGATTATAATAATCAGTACTGAGCAGGGGGTGTAGAGACTGCTTATCTGAGCAGCATGTCTTCTCTTTGAACAGACCCTAAAGAAATGTTTGTTAATTGTATTTATTACAGGCCTTGTCATTGTGGCAATCTTCCATAAAATCATGTTTAAAAGCTGCACTGAAGGCATGCAGTGTTTACATGCCACAAAGATACAGGAGCCTTTGATGTTAAATATTCCACAGTTCAGTTTGCTTTTTCTTTTCTTTTTTTTAAATTTGAATTTGAAACCATTTTGGATCCAGAGCAGATCATATTGAACAAGGGAGCTCATTCTGACAGGAGAGGAAGGTTGTACTTAATCAAAGAGATGAAAACTAGGTAAATAAATCAATAAAACTATGATGATCTGAACACCTCTGTTATCCAGACAGCCCCTTGGTAACCTGTCATATTGTGTGCTGTGCTGCTATGCATCACTGCCTTAGACAATGTGCTAGCCAGCCCTCTATCTCGGGTATTTACAGAACAGTGCCATGCAGTACAGTATGTTATATATGGACAGGTGGTAGGATGCTTCTTGCTTGAGAAAGTAATTGTGCCAATTTCTCAATTGTAAAGTGATTATCCAAACAATTTGATTATACACACAAACCTGGAACCCAATTAGTTTGGATAAAGGAGGTGTTAATATAATTCATTGTTTAAGGTCAATTTTAGTTTAGGAGAAGATCCTATATTTTAATAATGAAGTTTGCGTTGTGTTTAAATTCCATAAAGTTGTGCTGATCTTGAATAAAAAATCCAGCCAAACACATCTACATTTTGCTGTGAGCAATGGAGTTGCACTACACAGTAAGATCTGTACTTGCTAATCTCAATAGATACAACCACTAGCCTAGTACAGCTGCCTTGTCAGCACTTGGATTAGTTATTTTCTATGATGACATGACAAACTTGCTTGTGTTTCACAATATTAATAAATCTCTAAAATTAATTATCTTGTCTAAATTGTGTTACTGTACCTACTGAAACAAAGTGAGATTAAACTAGATTAACCCCCCTGTTCGAAGACATTCTGAGAGTTTGACAAGTTTCAATCACACATTTTATAGTCCTACTAATCATTACATCATAAGTCACCTAAATAAAGGAATTCAAAATGATTAAGAGCTGCACCCATTTATAAGTCAGTAAGCATAGCAGCACAATACACAGTGTATCCATAGTTTATTATTAGGAGCCACGTTGAGTGATTGTCCTCTTCTGTTTCTGTTTCAGTGTTTAGACAGTGAGTATATCTGAATTTCACTGAGTGGGAATGTTTTAAACCAAACTATAAATATTGAAATTATTCTGTCTGAAATAAACACCAATTAAAATGCTGCTGTTTCCAAGCCCTTAAATTGGACATCTGTTAATGTCTGGTTTGTTAACTTCATGGTTGTGTTTTTCCTTTCTGAAAAAAGCAAACAAAAAACAAAGATCGAGATTGAGTAAATTAGCTTCAGAAATACTAAACTTAATATTCAGTGACTATAATCTGATCAATTATTTGATTGAAGACATTGAGAAAGACTTCTAGTTGAAAAATCTGTCATTGTATTTAAAGTTTATTTAAATATTTTTTTGTAAATTACAATTTATTGTGTTTTAAATAGTTAAGGACAAGTAAAAAGGTTTGAGAATTTAGCTCAAAATTAATAATTGTAAACACATAGTAAACTTCAGTAGTCTTTTACCTAAGCTGTCACTCAGGGCTTTATATCTCTATTCGCTAAGCACTGGCACCATCGCATTTCCATAAAACATTCCACAGACCTCTGGAAACCTTACAGAACACAGCAGGCTTCCTCTCCTACAGGATTCAGGACCCTGGACAGAGCACTTGGGAGATGATCCTCTTAGTGACCCATACAAAAACTACAATACCAAATTAAAAATACTTGGGTCAGCAAGTATTTTTACACAATAATTCTATTGATAACTAGGCATTTGAAAATTTCAACATACATGAAACCATTTGTAGTGTATCCTTACCTACCTCAGCTCTGTTTCTGTTCTTAGAAGTTCCATTTCATTCCTTGTTGGAAATTCCAGCAACTGCTGGTGAACTGATGACCAGGTAAGAGTTGGGAATTGAAACAATTTTTAACAGCTTCTTATTGGGAACCTGTGGTCAATTACAATTACAGCATAATTGTTTGCTGAAATTGCAATTACAATCCTAAATTTTCCTGTAATTTTCAATTACAATTACAGTTATAATTATGCTGAGTAATTACAATTAAACTAAAAAGTTACATAAATAGCTTCACACATTAACATGTTTACTTATTCTACCAAACAGTAATCACAGGTACAAATGCAGAAACATACTACAGAACAGAACTTTTTTTCAAATAAATGGGGTCACTAAAAGTGGTTGAAAATAGATCATGGAACTGTGAATGATTAAACAGGTAATTACAAATTACAAATATAATTATGAAGGTGTGCCAAGGTTCAAATTACACAATTATTGCAGTGTAACTGATCCCAGGTCTGCCCAGCAGATATATCAAACCCCAGAGAAGATTTTCATAAAAACTCTTCATTTAGGAGTGCGGAAAACAGACAGCTGACTTTAGAATTCCAGGATTTTTTTATTGGATCTGTTTTTTATTGGACCATCTCAAACAACTCTTCAACCAGCACAAATTGTCTTGAACCAGTAAGAGCAGTGAAAAACAGCAAACAACCAGTTCTGACCAGTATACAGCAGTGCTAGTCAAAAAATGTATTACAAAAGAAAAATGAGAAAAACAAAATTCCAATTTACAGGATCTTGGTCATAGTCACTATTTACAGTCTCTGCAGCCCTGGTCAGATTTAAAATCCACATTTGAGCTCTTTCAGCGGTACAATGTCTGGGAGAATACAACAACTATGAGACATAAGTACAACTAATGACCATCTGGGTGTGGGGTCTCAAGAGAAGGAGATACATCTGCATCCTTATCACAACGTAGAGGTAGTGAGTGGGTATTGGACCCTGGTCTCCATGTTAAACCAACATGCTGTTGTTTCTTGTCCTAAATGTAAACACTGTAACTCTTTGGGAGTCCAAAGAACCCCTTGCAATCTGAGAACGTGAACTAAACTTGTTGGTAAGAGTCGAGAACCCCCCCCCCCCCCCCAACCCCCACCCAGTCTCCAGTCTCCTCCCTCCAGTGTACAACAGGAGCTAATCACCATGATCTACTTTAATACCTGTATCCCACAGCAAGATGTGTGTTCTCTTCCCATAATTATACTGTACACAATACAGACATTGGGGGCCGGTTGTACTAAAAGGATCCGATCCTGGATCCAGGCTCCGATCTCACTCATAGGACATTGGGTTCCATTTAATTAATATGCATCTCTATGCAGATAACTCCCTGGGGTTTTAAACAGCTCTGATGACAGAACTGTACCACACAGACTCACATACAGAAGTCAGATTTTCATAAACTTCGTACACATATTTGTAATATCTCAGAAGAGACTCACATACAGAAGTCAGATTTTCATAAACTTGTTACGTGCATTTTTAATATCTCAGAAGCAATATTTACATTTGTTACTGTTAAGACCAATTATTTGATAACTAATTTTCCATATTATAATATGAAGTATTGGGAAATGGAAGAATGATTTATATATTGTTTATTGAGTGTTTCTACACTCTGACAGAAAAAAATCTACGTGTCTGAACAGGGTGGAGGCTAGTCATGCGCCAGTGACCTCGCCAATACCACAAGCATCTTAAATCACTATGCAAAATATCCATGCTTGTCTGCATTCGTGGTTATACAGCATTCAACCATATCTCATCTCACCGACAGGATAGAATCCATAACAACAGTGCATCACACAACACTTGCCATTGCAGATACAAAAAAAAAATGAAAACAAACTAAAATCTTAATTTATTTTAATGCTGAACCTAAAATAAACATCTTTATATATATATATATATATTATAATATATATATATATATATATATATATATAATATATATATATATCTATATATAATTACAGTAAAAAATTTAAATTAGCGGAAAAAAAGTATAGTAAAGAATGTCAGATTTTATCATTTTAAAACAATATTATATTCTATATTACCATGGCATTTAAATGCAATATTGAAAAAGTACACAGTTACAGACTAAAGTATTGGCACCCTATGCTTATTATACAATAATTCAAGGTAACAGATTAAGGACAAGCATTTAGTAAACTTGAACCACTTTTTAATAAAATAAAAAGCAAAAATATATCATTTCTAGTAATTTCATCTTTATAAAATAAACACAAACCTTCCTGTTCCTCTAAAGCACATATGTCAAACTCAAGGCCTGCGGGCCGTGTACGGACTACGACGTATCTAAATCCGGCCCGCAAGACTATGTCTATCAGTCAATTCATTTTGGCTCGTGACCAGTCCGCTATAGAGAGCCGAAGTGCTTTTGTCATCGCGGGTTCCGGAAGAGAATATTCCCAATGTATTTCTCCATAGAGGTTTGCAATATCAGTGATTACTGATAATTGAAACCTTGAACCGGTGTAACGTTTACCTTTCATTGTTAGATACATCATAAGTTATGTAATAGACAGAAACATCTTGCAGATTATCGAAGAATTGATAAAGGTATCTGTGTATGTTATATTCCACAAATGAACTACATTATCCCTGCAGAAAACCGCTAACTCAGTGTTCGTGTTGAGTGGGGTATTAGCTTGCTAGCTTTCGCTTCATAGTTAAATAACTACTTAGTTAGCAATACCTTGGATCAACCTTGCTAGTGGGCTAGATCTTTTATATTATGGTTTTAATTCACCAACACTTCATAAATTTAGTCTCACACGCAAACTCTGCTCAACACAAATCACTCCCGCTGCGAGTAAACTGGCCTCGTACTTGTTGAACTTCAGCTTGTTTTAAGTTGGGAAATGCAGTTCTTTAAGCATAGACAAAGTGTTTAGCGTGAAATTAATTCAGTTTCTACTACAATTTCTGAACGATTGTGACACATAACTGGATTTTATATATATATAATATATATATTTATATATATATATAAAAATAATCTCAGGTTTAATAAAAGTCAATTGAGTAATCAATACGAAAATTTCACTTCTGGAACCCGTGGGACAGGAAGTGATATCACATTTCGGCTCTCTACTCACTACAAGTCCCAACATGCACTGTATGCTCTGGCATGAACTAAGGCATACATGCATAGTTCAAAGGCCTACATGAGCATTCTGTTACAGCTTAACAACTGTTACAACCCCATCACTCACTCAACAATAACTAGAAAATGGCTAAAAGAAAAGTGGACAGAGAGGGCAGAATGTTCCAGGACAGGTGGGAGATCAAATACATGTTGGTGGAGCACAGGGAAAAACCTGTTTGTCTAATTTGCAAATAGAGTATATCAGTATTGAAAGAATTTAACTTACAACACCACTACGAGACTAAACACAGAGACAAATATGGAGACTTCGATAAAGAGCAAAGGCTACAGAAGGTGGCAGAGTTAAAGAAAAGTCTTGAGCTCCAACATGTTCACCATGGCAAAATCACAGAGTGATGTGGCTGTAAAGGCAAGCTTCAATGTAGCAAAGGAAACAGCTAAATCAGGCAAGTCCTTCTCCAAGGGTGATTTCATAAAGTGGTGCATGCTTAAGTTAGTGAGGTAGTATGTCCAGACAAAAGGCAAGCATTTCCAAACGTTAGCCTCTCGAGAAATACCATAGCCAAGAAATACCAAGAACAACAACATATGTTTAGTTAAATGTATGTTTCTGTTTGAAATATTATCTAGAGATCTGTTTTGTGTAATAAAATAATAAAATTCACAATGTGTGTGGTTTGTTTTGTTTGAAAGTGGACACTTTTGTAAATAAAAAATTCAAAGCTTTAATCATTAAAAAATTATGCTTAATTAAAAATTATTGCTTCAAATCAGTAAACCTATTTTAAAGCAATTGCTTCAAGTAGCTAATTGCTTCAAAAAGCCTCATTTTTCCCCATTACTAGTTTCCCCATCCTTACAAAAAACCCCACACAGTTCAGCACAATGGTATATGCACTGTATCTTTCTTTTTTCCAGCTGCACACACAACCGGACTCTTTTTAAACCCACACACCTCACATTAATTTGCAATATTTACCAGGTGCGGGTGATAATTAACCAATAAATAAACAATACAATTAACAATACAATTAAATTAAACAATTAACACCACAATTAAATTAAACAAAACCTGCATTTGCACATGTTTTTAGGCAGGGAGGAATCTGACCCTCTCCCTGCCACCTTATATATGAACATAATTTAGCTCTTTTATTTAACATAACGTAATCAAAGAAACTACCAAATGTTATCACAAAAGTCTCCCGAAACAATCTTTTTGGAAATTCCAGCGCTGCAGATGGAATATTCTTAAGAAAATTGAGTTCAGCTAGTTGCTGCGCAGATTGTCATTCATTTATTACGCAGCAACAACACAAATGACCAAGCCATCTAAATATAGGAGCAGTAAATATGAATTTTATATGATATTTAAATTTAATGTGTAAAGAATAGGCATAGAAATTTTGCTGCACAACTTAAATTCGCATGTTATCAAGCTGCATTTTTTAGTTGGTTCCTGGCTTCCTTGTCATTTGTGAATAGACTGCATGTGGTATCTAGAGATTGGATCCTAGAAATTCCAGCAAAAGTTCATTGTAGCCTGTAGCCTCGAATTGCTAGAAACATGTGACCAATAAGTCTTGATTTTTCCATAAAAAAATAAAACGTACAGTTGAATCCACTTTTGTGTTTGTGACTGGTAAATAAGCAACTGGATTTCTGATATTTATTTCTTGGTGCTGTCTTATTTTTTTTTTTAAAGTAAAACAGGTTTAAAACGACATCAGTCCTGCATCTCCAGCCAATCCCCACCCCTTGTTCACTGTATTTTTCACATAAATCTTCTCCTGATCACTCGTTTTATCACCAACTCCTCAATAATGCAATCCAAGTCATTATTTTATTACTACAACAACTCAAAAAGCTCAGCATGTCTGTGATATTCTTTGAGCGTTGGATGATGAAGCAGCTATCTCCTTTGTTTGTGTCCATCTTATCTCTGTGGTGCAGCTGCTAGCTCTATTGCTCACACATTTATTTATTTATTTTTTTATTCGGCTTCATTCGGCTCCTATCGGTCATTGGCCATTGACAGGGTCCGACATCAGACTGGAGAGGGAAAATTGTAATGTCGGACCTAGTTTAACCCACAAAGGATTAAAAAACAGACAACAATTAACAAACACTAACAAACACAAGACAAAACTCATGGTTCCCAATATGGAAACACTCCTTGTAGGTTAACACTAACAATTTACCAAGGAACAGACCCTATTTTATACTCTCGCTCATGACCGCTTGGTTAACAAGCGGATCCACTTCTCCAATCTGCAGATGCCACGCCATTTCCCGTTCAGGTCGTTGAATTCAGGTACCATAGCTCAGTCACTTTTTTTTAGCCACCCGACTTCCACCAACTCACAGGAATAAAATGTCATGCCTTTTAGTCCAGGGTATTCTGCTCCTTTTATCTAGTACCTTCTCAGGTTGGGAGAGAGATCTAACACCAAGCGTCATTCAATCTCTGTCACATATCCCACCGCTCAGACTGGATCCAAAGGAATACTCGGCTCAATATACCTGGGAAAAATAATTTGCATTTTGGTGGTCTTTCCTTGCACTGTGTACCATGTGGTACATGAAGGGCTGCAATGCCAGATACCACCGAGTTATTTGGGCATTGTTGTTGTTCATTGTGCTTAACCACTTGAGTGGGACGTGGTCAGTGACCAGATCAAATGAATGCCCCAGCAGGTAGTATCTCAAAGAGTGAGTAGCTGATTTGATGTCCAAACACTCCTTTGCGACGACGGATTAGTTGTGCTCCCGCGGAAGCATTTTTTTTATTTATGTACAGAATGGGATGTTCTACTCCGTTTACCATTTGGGACAGGACTGCACCCAAACTGACATCTGATGCATCAGTGTGGAGGATGAATCTCTTGGTGAAGTCTGGAGTGATGAGAGTGGGGGCTTGGCAAAGTTTCTGCTTAACAGTATCAAAAGCCCCCTAACATTCTGCTGACCACTTAATTGAATTTGGTACGCTCTTTCTGGTGAGGTCAACTAAGGGATTCACCACTGTGGCATACTCAGGGATAAAGCGGCAGTAATAACCAGCTAACCCCAGTAGAGACCTAACCTGAGCCTTGGTTTTGGGGATTTCTACGTCCACCAAGGCCTGGACCTTGGTGACAACAAGTTTCACCCTGCCATTCGCCATTATAAATCCCAAATATTGTGTCTCTTGTTTGGCAAAAGCACAAATCTCTGGTGTTGAATTTATGGTTTTCTCTCTAGAACTATGAGTTAATGGGATCTGCCAGTATCCCTTTGCCAGATCTACAATAGAAATAAACCTTGCCGTCCCCAGTCTATCTAGAAGCTCGTCGACCCAATCCTTGCGGAAATCACAGCAGAAGTGGTTGGTGTTATCCTTTTTGGCCACTATCACAACTGGACTGCATCACTCGCTCCTGGAAGGCTCAATCACCCCAAGTTCAAGCATGTCCCATACCTCTTTGCGAACGCCACCTTGTCCACTTTTATGGGATCCGATAAGGTCTCTCTCGCACTGTGACTCCTGGGGGAGAGACAATGACATATTCAACAAGGTTAGTTTTACCAAGCACGTCAGAAAAAACATTGTTGAATTCTTAATTAACATGCACACCTTATGTTGCTGATCAGGAAGTAATTGTTCCCCCATTGAAATGTTCTTTGTGTTAGAGGTCTCTAGATCGGGGCCCAAATGATCCTTTACGTTGCCTGAAGCTATAAATAAGGCCTTCCTTACTTGCCAGGGCTTTAATAAATTGACATGATAAATTTATTTTTCATTACGGCGATCAGGCTGTCTAATTTCATAACTGACCTTTCCTATAGCCCGAATCACTTCATATGGCCCCTGCCATTTAGCACATAGTTTTGATTCTGATGAGGGAAGCAGAATCATTATCTTATCTCCAGGTTGAAAGGTTTAAATTAATGCATTTTGATTGTAATTCTGCTGTTGTCGGTGCTGAGCCAATTTTAGGTTGTCCCTTGGTTAATGAGGTCACCCGCTTCTCCAATCCACAGATGCCATGCTGTTTTCACGTTCGGGTCATTGAGTTCGGGTAATGTAGCTCAGTCCCTTTTCTAGCAAACCAACTTCCACCTACCCACGGGAATAAAGTGTCATGCCTTTAAGTCCAGAGTATTCTGATTCCTTTATCTAGTACCCTCTCAGGTCGGGAGGGAGATCCAACACCAGGCGTCATTCGATCTCTGTCACATTCTGTCACATATCCCACAGCTCAGAGTGTAGCCGAAGGAACACTCGGCTGAATCTATCTTTCCCATTACTCCCCCCTCCCGGGAAAAATAATCATTAACAATTAATAATCAAACATTTTGATGGTCTTTCTGCACAGGGTGTACCATGTGGTACATTAATAGTTTAGCTTAATAGTTTCAAACACCTTAAATGTGAAGCACTCTTTTTTGTGAGAGTTAACCACTGTGGCAACTGAAATTACCATCTAATCCCAGTAGTGGCTTCATCTGGGTCTTGATTTTGGGATCGCCACATTGACCAAAGTCTGGAATTTAGTGACCACAGGTCTCACCCTTCCATTTCCCATTAAAAATCCCAAATAATGAGTTTCTCTCTTGTTAAACACGCATTTTCTCAAGTTAGCTGTCAGCCTGGCTACCCTTAGAGACTGAAGGATGGCTGTAACCCTAGCCAAATGCTCTCACCAACTGGAACTGTAAATCAACACATCATCAATATATGCTTCTGCATAGTCATGATGTGGCCATAAAACCTGGTCCATCAGTCTATGAAAGGCAGTGCGTGCACCATGTGACCCAAACAGCATGGTTTTAAAATGAAAAAGCTCCTCTCATATTGAAAATGCATTTTTCTCTCTAGAACTGTGGGCTAAGGGGATCTGTCAGTATCCCTTTGTCAAGTCCAGAGTAGAGATCAACCTCGCCTTTCCCAGTCTATCTAGAAGTTTGTCAACCCAAGGCATAGGGTACGCATTGAACTTGGTAATAGCATTCACCTTCCAAAAGTCCACACAGAAGTAATTGGTGCTGTCTTTCTTGTCCACGATGACAATCAGTCTGCACCACTCGCTCCTGGAAGGCCTAATCGTCCCAAGTTTGAACATGTCCCATACCTCTTTGCGAACTCCACTTCGTCGAATTTCTGGGATCCAGTAAGGTCTCTCTCGTACTGTGACACCTGAGGGAGAGACTGTTGGAACATTTTATTTAGATGTAAATGAGTTTTGGTCTTAGAATACAACTCACAGAATGGGTTAAAGATTAAGCCAGATGCTGGTTAAATTCCTACTTAGACAGTACAAACTAGAAATAAAACAGTTTTTGTTACGAAATTACTGTTGATTTTATGAGGGTTATAAAAACTAGCTACTTCAAAGAGAAATTAAATTGAACCAGATGCTTTGAAGCTAGGGTTAAGACAAATGAACAATTAACCAAGTGATAAGAGATTTGTGTCTTTCTGACTGGTTTAAATGAAAATCAGTGACATCTTGAGAGATTGCATTTAAACTGAAAATACTGAAATGTTCTTTGTATTGCTCTGATCCAAGCTTGGAAAGAGGATACCTGCAAACTATTACCATGTAACCTTTAAGATGCCTGGCTATAACTTTGCAACTCAGAATTTTTATTTTCAATAAACTGTACTTATCTGGACTAAAAAAGAAGAAGCTAGTGACTTCTCTTAGGCCCCTGTCCAGACAAGGAGTCTCTGGACAGGGGCCTAAACAATCCTCCAGATTGCCTGGGGCTATAAATAAAACCTCCCTTGCCTACCAGGGCTTTAATAAATTTACATGATAAATTTCATGTTCATTACGGCGATCGGGCTGTCTAATTTCATAATTCACCTTTCCTGCAGCCCGAATCACTTCATATGGCCCTGCCATTTAGCACATAATTTCGATTCTGAGGAGGGAAGGGGCACCATTACTTTGTCTCCTGGTCAAAAGGTTCAAATTAGTGCATTTTTATTATAATCTGTTGCCGGTTCTGAGCCGATTTGAGGTTGTCCTGGGCCAGACGACCAACTAAATCCAGGCGAACTCTCAGTAGGATATGTGGGAACAATTCAGTAATTGATAATTTAATGTTTATTTAATTGACGTGTTACAAAGATCAAGGATTTACTATTATGACAGTGTGCTCGTGTCTTGTGTGTGGGTAGCCACTGTTCAAGCAATAGAGACAGATAACCGGGGGGTGGAGTTGAAAACACCGGCACAGGTGTGCAGGATTTATTTATACAAACACTGAAGGTAAAGGCGGTCATGTGACGTTACCAGCCATGGTAACGCACAGAGGACACATACAGCAAGCTGTACAAAAATGCTAAATAAAACACAGTACGAAAACTACAAATAAAAGGTGCCACACAGGGCAAGCGCTAGGCTTATAAATGAGGCATTCTGCTCCAGGAACCGGCTACACTACGTAACCCTCGATATATATTACATGGGATCACTATCCCTTAAACTAACCTACTGATGAGCCGGTATTCATATAATGACTCCGGTTGCTTCATACAGCCTTGGCCGGGCATTGCCTTCACAAGCACTGCTTACAGTTTCAGGGTTGCGTAGCTGTCGTTCCTGCAGAGTGGACACTCTCCTTCTGAGTATACCCTGCTCCCCTCTGGCGTGGCGCTGCAGTCGTCCTGATCCATCTCTTGAGGATGTTTTTGAAATGACAGACACTCAGTCAAGACCCGCCCACCTGCTGATTGAGGACCAGCACAGCCAATCACTTGCTGCCTTTCCCCTCAACCAAGCCTAGTAGGCAATAAGTCTCAATCGAGCGCCCGTCTGTAAATAATAATTCAATTATACAAATCAACTCCAAAAATAAACCCACTCCCACATACAAATTACACCAACACTATTTACCCATTGTGCAGGACAATCGCCCTGCCACAACTGTGAACACACATTCACGCCCAGACATAAGGAATGTTTAAGCAATAATAGTATTTTATTAAGTTCACAAATTATAAACAGAACAGAAAAGTTAGAAAGTAAATCTCTTGGCTTCGAAGCACAAACACAATTCAAAAAGCTCTCACTACATTCATGCTGGCTAGCAGGAAATTGAATTATGACACCTCCTGTCTCCTCACACACAAACTGCAGCGCGAGCAAGCTGTGACGAAGCTAGTCACTCACTCACACCCACATCCAAGCAAAGAGCCTCAACTGAGATGATGCAGACAATCTTAGAATATATCACATTAAGCTTATTAATGGTATATAGATGGAGTATATGGCAGGTTTACTTTTAAAGAAATTCTTCTTACAACAATTTGAGGTAGATTACTTATAGTTAGGGCCACGGAAAATTCATTGTACTTTTTCAAAAAATTCACAAATGACAATAAAAAAAGAAAACAGTATATTTCATGGATTGTCACAGAAGTGCCATTGTTATTAAAAAAAAAATAATAATAATTTCTATTGTAAGTTGCCTAAAATTAATAACGCATCAAAGAAAATCACCAAGGCTGAAACATTTTAACATTTAATGGTAGCTACTGAGTCAACATTTACATTGTAATGTTTAAAACAATCTTTTAAAATGTAACAAACAAGGGTCATTTAAATGTGTTGGCTGAAAAAAGTAACAAGCAGACAAAACTGATTAAAACAAAACAAGGTTGAATGAGAAAGTCAGCAATATTGTCGAGTTTTGTAAACTTTTAAATCTTAGGCTGACTGTTCATACAGTAAGTAAACGGACAGTGTTGTATAGCGTTATGCTGACTGAAAAACAAAATGTTAAAAACAGGGTTAAGTGCAAGTGACAAAACCAAAACTTTATGTTTTTCTTTACACACACTAGATTATATATGACATTTTAAAAGCACATAACATTGAGCTACTTGAGCGAATCAACCTATACAAAATAATCTGAAGAACACGAACAGGAAAAACAAAAAGAAGAAATCGTATGTGACTTTTTATCCATCTAGCGTGTTGTGTGCGTGCACACACACAAAATAATTATCTGGCCCGTGATCAGAAAACTAGTTATTTGAGAGACATGGTTTGTCTTTGTGGTGTAAAAATCTGTCCATATGTGGAAACTGTTCGTTCTGCATCCATGGAGTTTGGTGGAATTGACAAAAATCAGCCTGCAATTTTTGCCATGTTTGGGATTCTGATTTCAGACCTCACCCAGAAATCAACAATATTGACAATTTTGTCACTTTCAGCGGCATGGTGTTTGTAAGATTCAATTTCATCTGTACAGCTTGTGAAATCAGGGATTGCATCTAGTGGCAAAGATGTGACATCCAAGATTGACACTTGTTGTGGGTCGAGAACTCGAATAGTGTTCAAAAAGTATGCTGCTGGTTGAAAAAAAACGGAGACTGGATCTTTCGAGCAGTCGTAGTCGAAGAGTTTGGTTGCTATTTGTTTAGATACACCTTGCCTGTGCATATTAATTGTTTCTGGATGGCTATGACGTGCTTTTGCCTGCCCTTCACTCCAACGGAGTAAGTCCATTACTTTGTTGTAAACAAGGGTAATTCAAACCTTTCGTGCTTCAGACCATGTAAGAAGATCCATGAATCATGTTGAATATTGTGCAAGGAAAAGCATGTCATCGTGTGGGGTTCTTCTGTCAGGCAATTCGTTCAGTTGTTGTAGAGCTTGCGTGTCTGATGTTAAATCAAGTTACAAACTCTTTGTAGGGTCCTCACTGTGGAATTTGTCAAGGTCCTCACTGTGGAATTCGTGAGGTGTTCCATCGTGTAACAACTGGCTCTGGTGGAAGAATCACAGGTCCTGCATCGCACAACTCTTCCATGATTTGTTTGAAATGTAATTTTCTACTGGGGCAGGATTTGAAGATCTTTCCTCACCAATGCCACAAAGTGGTCTACACATGGAAAACGTTGACGCCATAGATCGCTGACTAATGTGTGCACTGAAAATAAAATAGATGCAGTTTAGGAGCAGCCCTTGCAAGGTAACTTTATATGCCTTTGACATGTCGCTGACATAGGAAGACACAAGGTTGAAATCAATGCCGTACTTCGCTATGGTTTTAATGACAGCCTGGCCAACTGTTGTGCAGTTAACAACGTCAAGATGCAATGTATCTACTAGGTAAGCTGTAAGTTCCATTGAATTAGCAGTAGTATCACACTTTGGGATAAAAATAATATACAAAACACAGTTGTTTTGATCATCAGTGGCCTCGTCGCACACAATGCAAAATTCTTCATGTGCTGCATAACCTTTATGGAGACGCTCTCGTCTAAGTGTGTCACTGGTAGGCAGGGCTCCACAGCTGGGGATTTTTGCAGTTAAACATCGTAGTTTTTCATTGTCCAGCCGTTGTATTGGTATGTTTGCTGCACTGAAGGCTTCCACTAACTCAAACGTGTTGGCATTACGTGCTTCTGTACTATTTGTGCTCTTTTTAAACAGCCCTGTGATTGTGACCTGCTTGTTTGGTAACTGTCCATGCTGAACTGCTAGTTTTATTTCTTTTTGTTTTTGTGTACTGCGCTGTCTAGATGCTTGCCAATAGTACCATTTCTTAGATGAGCCAAAGAGACATTACATGTTGAGCAAAACAAAACACCACCATCTGCGTGCAACGTCCCCTTTTCGTAGCTCTGAGAGTGATGTTCTGCTGAAACTAATTTCACTTTTTAAAATTTATTATCAGTTGTCTGCATTTTTATTGTTAATTATACACTGTTAGCTAATACATCTGCACAATGTAAACAATAGTTTTAGAACTTCCATTTCTGAATCACGTTACGTCATTGGACAGTAGGAGGAATTCCTCCAATCATAAAGCCGGTATTTGTTTGACACCATTCCCATAGTAACAAATAGCACTTCATTGATGCCAGACAGCTACTGTCAGCGGGGAGCTGCTTCTACCATGATAAATATAAGATCTATTATTGGTAGTACTGTATTATTGTTGCATACATTTCTATGTAGTTGTCTATGGTTTCTGCATAATAAAAGCTGGTGAAGAGTAAGGTAAAAAGTTACAAGTTTCACTAAAAGTTATTTCAAACACAAAGTGTGCAAACTAAATAATTAACATTTCACTGGGGGGTAGAGATAGAGCAGAAGAAGCAGAAGGGAGCGGTAAGTAGGACAGAGTGCCGGCTAGAAAGGACTGGACCTAGGATAGAAGAGCAGGCGAGGCCCACTCTAGTAGCAGACCAGCGAAGCTGGACATGGAAGCTAGGATAGAAGGTGGTCACTGACTGAGGGCGGCGATGCCGACACGAGCCCAGGACCGAAGGACCTAGCAACCGAAAACATATATGAGGGTTATGACTCGGGGCTTATGACACGAAAGGCGATAGAGAGGGAGAGGTACCCAGCATCTGAGACTTCTGTAAAGGAGCGCTCGTTAGACCCCCAATTGGTCAAGACTTAACGCTGCCTGGGACCTGAGATAAGAACAAGGCATAGAGGTTAGTATGGGACTCAAGCATGAGTAGCCACGTCCCAAACTGAGACAGAGTATAGAACAGCCTTGAGTGAGGCAAGATAAGTGCAGGAGCTGCGAAAGAAGCCTGCCCTGAGATCGGGGAAGTGAGATCACCAGAGACGACCGATGCAAAGGCATGTAAGAGAAGGTGGAGGGGAGGAGGAGGAAAACGAAACACTAGACAGCGAAGGTGCAAGTGATCAGGGCTTAAATAGAAAATAGGTACTAATTGACGGGAAATTGGAAGCCCCCTGCTGCACGCCTCCTGAACTACGCAAGCTAACTTTTCAATTCTATGTGAATGTGTTACAATTAATTAATTTAGTTCCATGAAAGGAAAAGGCAACTGGAATTATACTCAACAGATCCTTGAAGCTTAGACTTTTGGTCTGCTGGTTTAGAAACTCAATCTGTTGAAGTGTCCAGTACAAACTCTCCTCTCAGCAATTAAGTCTTCAATCCCACTTTGGCTCAAACTCGGCAACAAAGTTTTCAATTCTCGATAGAATCAACAAACAGCTGCTACAAAGTCTCCAGTCCTTGGTATAGGATCTGCAACAGCGCCCGTCCGCTCTGTCCTCTTCACTGAATCTTTTAGTTATGCAGGTAGCAGGGCACAGTTTCTTTTGGATACTGTGGTTTTAGGTGTACAACAGACCCAGACTGGCTTGTCCGAAAACAGTTTACGGCAGTCCTTCAGCCAGGCCTCAGTCTCGTTGCTTGTGGTCATTGACTCGCTTGCAGCTTGCTTCTTCTTCTTGGGTCTGTTTTCATGCAGAGTCCTGTCTTGATTCCATTTTTAGGAAGAGTCCTGGAGTTGCAGCTTCACTTAGCAGAGTGACAGCACCTTGTTTAGCATTCGAGGTGGAGCACAAAATATTAAATTTAGCTTGGATATTTATAGCCTTTCTCAATCTGCTAAATAGCCACTTTCATGAGATCATTTGTGTATCTTACTTTTTTTTAAACTCACAGTCCTTTGATGTTTTCATATCCTTTTCCAATGGGACATCTCTAGCTTATGTCTTCCTTGCATCAAAACGATGATTGTTGCATGTCTGAATTATATGTACATAATTCAACTGTCTGCTCAGCCTAATTGAGTTCAGGAAACCGTCCTTTAATCAGTAGGTCACATAGTTCAGTATGTCTGCCAAGAACCAAGGGGCCCTTTTTCTTAAGACGCAGCAGTTTGCTCCTTTTTCCTCAGACACAGAAGTTTCATTAATTAGTCCAGTTATATCATTAATGCATGTTAATGTATTATCATATTCAGGGAATAAATCCCACAGAGCAAATGCTTCACTATGTTTTTGGACAAGCCTTTGTGCTCCTCCCACCCCTCGCTCAACAGATCGAAGATGCCACGAGGCTGTCGGCTGTTCAAGAAGTTGGTCCCATGATCAGTCAAAATCTCCTTGGGGGATCCCTACTCTAGTCAAAATCTACAATAACTTTGTAGCTATTGCAGCAGCACTAGTGGACCTCAATGGAACTGACTCTGGGTATCGTGTTGCATAATCTACCATTACTAATATACATGTGTGACAGGCTGGCAAATGGTGATATCAGGCCAGATGCAGGAAGAAAACAAAGGCAAGGTAATGCAGTTCAGAAGAACGTGTTCCAAGGCATTTATTTAAAAGACAAAAATAAATAAAATATTTAAACACAAAACACTTCTCACAGAGCACAAAAATAAAAGGTTTAAACAAAACAAATCACTAACACAGAACACTAAAGGACTGGTCGCTCTCGTTCCTCTACTGAACACGCGCACCATGAGTGCAGAGAGCTGTGGGTTTATATACAGGTGGCCATCTCCCAATTACCAACAATTACACAATGAATTAATTCGGGAGATGGCCACCTTCTACACAAGGTTTTTAAATCACACCTGGCAGAGGACGAGTTTACTAACCTCGCCTCTGCTAGAACACATTTCAAAATAAAAACCAAACAATAACAAAACAAACGCACAAATACGCCGTCATATTTAAATACACAAATAAATCATAACACGGCTACCCCGTCAAAACAATATCAAATACAATAAATAAATCATAATACAAAATAACAGAGGGGCGGCGATGGAGTCTCTGTTCTAAAAATAAACAAAGCAATACATTTAAACAGCAGGGCTTTCCTACCACCATGCTACAATGCATATACCCAGAGTCAGAAGGTAGCAAATGGCCCACTATATCAATTGCAATGTGTTCAAAGGGAGTGGAAATAATCGGCAGTGGAACCAAAGAGGCGGGGCAAACTCGACTTGGCGCTACTTGCCGACAGTCTGGGCATGTGGCTACAAATTTTCGACACATCAGTATGAAGACCTACCCAATAGAATCAAGCCAATATCCGTTCCCTTGTCTTGTCAGCTCCGAGGTGCCCTGCAAAAAGGATATCATGCGCCAGCCTCATGACCTTGGTCCGACAAGACAGGGGAACTAATTATTGTGTTACAGGATTCACCCTATACAGTATTTGCCCCTTTATACAGGTGTGGAAATACTAGCGCCCCAGTGCCATCAACATCCTTACCTTCAATAGACCAGACCTCCCCCAAGTGTGCACTAGTGACAGGTCATTATGTTGGCCCAACACTATGTCCGTGATTGAGTACCACATGTCCAGTATATTGAGAGAAGCTGGAGTAGCATCTGGCCTGGATGGTCCAGTAACCTTGCCCTCTCGGTCACACTTCGTTCCGACTCCCTTTGACTGGCGTTTGTTACCATTCAAGCACTCTCCCACCAGACTCCAGCCTTGTCTTAGTGATGCTCCCTCCCATTTTGCATTCCTTCTCTTTTTATTTGTTTTTCTAGGACAGAAAACATTTCAGTTTGAAAAGGAAACACATCACCTGTTTGTTCCTTTTTGTTTTTTCTGCCATGTTTACGTGTGCGGCTGATACTGCCATAATTTACATTAATTCTTAGAATTTTGGTCACACTTACTACCAGGTGTCGTTTTATTGGTCCTACTGATAAGTATACTTTTAGTGTGGGGTATGCCTCCTTGTCTCCATGGATACGGGAGATGGCTACCTGACCTAGTGGCCACCACAACACTCTGCCCAAGAGAGCTGATCTAATTAAGGTTTGCTCACTCTGTGTCCACTAATGGGTTTTCACATTTCCTAAAACCTCATTAATCATACAAGGCCCTTCCCAACCATTTTCCCCATGCTTACCTATCTCAGGTGCCCAATTACACGCTACCACATCACACTTCATGGCAGCGGGCATGACCTGGCCAGATGTCCCTGTTGGTTGCACCTAAAACAAGTTGGGGGGACAGAGGGGGCATTGCTTAAATATCTGTCCCATTGCTGGCATGGCAACGGGACAGGGGCAGCACCTCTACCCCAGCTGGGGGCCAACCTTGGTCTCCATGAAGGGGAGGCAATGGGGCCCATTGGGGTCGGCAGTCTCGAGGGTCTGGATCCCGGTGCTGAGGGTGGTAGTGGCGGAGGAGAGAGAGGAGGGGCTTGGCTGCTCTGAAGGGTGGGCACCGACAGTATCCCTGTCTGGGCAGAGACTAGGGAGTCCTCATAATTCTTAAACAATTTCATGGCATCTTCCAGGGTGTGGGGGTTGTGGCGCCCTATCCAGGCTTAGGTTCAGCGCAGACCACATGGCAGAATTGCTCCACAACCACTGCTTCCCCCATTTGCATGTTGGTTTTCTTGTCGGGGGTCAGCCATTGTACCATGTAGTCACACAACCACTCCGCAATCACCCTGAGGTGACAGAGGATGGTCAGCTTGACCACCTCATAACTGGCGACGCTGAGGTTGCTCATAGCCTGGTAGGCTGCCTGAGCCTCTCGGATCAGGCAGGGTCCCAGCTTGCCCAGGACTCCCACGGCCATGACGCAGTGGTGGCCATCTGTTCAAATGCGACCAGTTACGCCTTTGGGCCATCGTCCGCCAACATCTTCATTGCCCGAGCCTTCGATGCCAATATCGCCGGTGTTCCTGTAGGGGCTGGTGCTGTGGGAAATGCCAGCGTTACCTTTTCAATGAGAGCACTGTAGCGCTTTTCCCTCATTCTCTCCTGTCTCCCGTCTGCTGTCCAGTGCCTCCAACAGCTTTGCCAGTGCATTGCAGTCCACGATCTAACACCACTTATGACAAAGTGGCTGAGTGGATGTAGGTGCATGGGTGATGCGAAGGAACAGATTACGATTTTCTGTCCCCTTTATGCTGTTACACGTGACCCCTTGGTGAATGAGTGCAACCGCCTCTCCAATCTGCAGCTGCCACGTCGTTTGTTAATAATCGCATGTGTTATTGCAATGGATTCTCACCCCCTTCCTGGCTGGCCCCCTTCCCTTGAACCCTGGGAAAGAACTGTCAGGCCAGCCGATCCAAGGAACTCTGTCAGGTAATTCACAACCAAAAATCATTGTATTTCTGTCCGAAGGGCTCATGTAACACCTTGAATAATATTTAATTTAATTGCATCACGACAAAACGTTTATAAAAGAACTATTTTTATTTCTATTTGTATTCCATATTTACTCCAAAAATCAGGATAATCAACAGAATTAATACTTGCGGGGGAGTTTCTTTGCTCTTGTCCAGATATTGAAGATCCTGGTTGATGAGAAGTTTGCTGATTTAGTTCGGGTTTGATGCCGACTTCTTTTTCTAGGTCTGATGTTTTTGTGTTGTCCAAACTGTCGGAATCATCATTTGGTGATTGCTCAGTCATTCCTTTCATGCACGTTGTGTCAAAGCGTCAAAGTTCAATGTAACATTATTTTTTTGTAGAATACTGTACATCTTATGGAGGCTTTCACACCAGCTGCATAGCGTAAAACAGACAGCGTCTGAAACTGACCACGGGAGTTTACAGTAACATATTATCTATGTTCAGAGTCCCAACAGCTGACTAGCAGGTAGAAAACAAGTGTTCAAACTGTTTTATAATTCATTATAAAATCAATTAATTGTTGTGCGTGTATGTTGGTGTGTGAAATGGGGAGCCACTTAACTTTTAACAGTGAAGTGGTACAGTAAAGAAAGACTGCTTTTTCACAAAGTCCATTCTTTTCAATGAATTAAACAATGACTGTGTTGAGATCCACCACCTTTTTAGATCAACTGAAAGCCCCACTTTCTTTTCTATACGTTGCACTTGTTTTATAAGGAGAGGGGGGAAGGGGGTGTGCTGGGTATTCTGCCACCCTAATTTGTGCAATAACCATAACTTTCCTTAATGTATCCTATTTAGACAATCATCACGTTATTATTGTAGTTTGAATGATATTTCCCTATTTGCATTATTGCATTTAAATTACAGTATCATTGTACAATACTTTTAAAGCTATAGTAGTCTAAATTAGAGGTGCACAATTTCAATTCTCCTGGTCTTTTTTTTCATCTGAATACTAAATTGCTTAATTGATCAGTTCATTTTTAATGATACTTATAAAATCTGGAAGACTCCAGAACTTAAGGTTCAGATTTGTACAACCCTGGTCTTAGGTAGGGCTTAATGGAATAGATTCCTGCAAACAAGAATTTCTGATAAGATTTGTGTGTTTGTTGGTCTCTTCCAATTTGTCTTAATGTGTGTTGGCTATACATAGCAATACAACTACTATATTCCTCTTTGTCTCTCTGTCTCTTCCTCTTTTATCAGATATGAATTGTTCCATCAAATGTACTGCATTCTCTCCTTTCATTCATTAGAGAAAAATAACGTTAGAGGAAGTTCAAGGGCGGTGTGTTTGGAGGAGAGAAAGGCACGTCACAGCCTGGCTTTGTCTTTAAAATCAACTGCATATTAAAGAAAACAAACAAAAGCCTGTCTTTCAAAAGCTGCTGAAAGGCTGTTGAGAAAAGGAAAATAAGAAGTCGTTTTGCTTTTTTTTGTGAAGAAAATGATAGCTGTGAAAAGCTTGTGTTACACATCCCAGACTTGCATCTGACATGGTCCTGTAACTGAATTGAAATACAGAGAGACAATATCGTTTTGTGTTGTTATTCCTTCTGGCATCAGATTTATTGTCTCTACACACAGTATGAGTTTTCATATTTACATTTGAATATCTGAATTAGTACATACTTCTGTTTCAATTTACAGAAAATAATATCAGCATGCCACCTGATACATAATACAATCTCATTTATATTAATACATGATGGATAGAGAGAAATACATCACTTTTAATTTAAACAATAACGATAACATAATTATTACTAGCTTTTAACCATAATGGTATAGTGTGATACTATTTTCAACCTATTTCAACAAACAGAAAAAATAATAATACTCTGCATTGAAATACATGTCAGCCATTTTGTGGTCTTTTACTCACTTCACTTGTATACATGTGAACCTGTAGCTTTTAACACCATAAATCATGACAAAAACCACATAATACAGTTTTATTCAACAATAATTTTCAGTTTACTGTCAATAATCTTACTTTTGTTTAACATTTGTAGTGAAATAAATTATTTCAAAACATTCTTTTTCCAACCACACTTATAGTAAAACCCACTTGGTTTATTAAACACAAAAATATTGGTTTATACCCTCATAAACTTAAAACAATAAGCATAACATTGTTCTTGAACAACTTTTAATCAAGTAAGTTGAGTTGTTTTTATTTTACAAGAAAGTAATTTATTACCGACCTGAACTGAAATACAGAGACGGCAACATTGTTCTTTGTTGTTATTTCTTCTGGCATCAGATTTATTGTGCCAGGAATACATACTTTCCCCTGTTTAACAAACTGCTGCGCCCTCTACAGTACACTCCAAATCAGTACTAACATTCATTATCCTGCATCTCTAAAACCTAACATGGCGAAGCAGGAAAGGAATTTAATTAAAAAATAGTTAAGGTGTGGCTTGTTTACTTAAAACCTCACTGTTATAGTGCATGCTGTTTTCTAGCTGCTACACTCTCCCCCTCTTATTTTAATGTCTCATGACATTTAAGTATTTCTAAGACCGGCAATTCCTTATCATTTTACAACTGTACTTTCAAGCCTATTATAATCAAATTTCTTTCAAAAGAACACTTTCATCAGCTTGTTTAGTGAAAAAATCCATAATGGTTTAGGTGAGCAACAGCACATGTAATTAAAACATGGATATCTAATTACATTTTCTGGGATAGCATATGATTGATATTGCAAGACTGTGTTTACTGCTGGTGTCCAAGCTCTATACGTTGGCTATCCAAGACTTTCATAGGTCAAGATTTCTTTGGGTCTTGCAGTTCGAGTAGCTCTTCTGGATAGCTCTTAGTTCTATTGTCACTTGTTTCTTGAGTTATAGATGACATCTGAGAAGTTTGAGCTGGTACACCGTCAACCTCCATATCACTTTCATCTTCTGCATGTACTTCAGGTACTGCTATCTCTGTAACTGTAAACTAACTCTGTATATCAATGGTCTCACTTCTTGGTGGTTCCAGCCTTACTGGATGGAACTCTTCAGCTGTGACCTTTATTTTAACAGGTTGTGATTGTCTTGGCTGTTGACGAAGTTGTTGAGGTCGTGGAGTGCTATTGTAATATGGTACATGTGACGGGTAAGTATAAGTTTCTTCCTCCTCATCAGAGGTTTCAGACTCACTTCTATTTGTGTCACTTTGGCTCTTCTTTGGCAGCCATTTATTTTTTGATTTTCCCTTTTCAGCTCCCAATGGGACTCCTTGTTCAACAGTCAAGTCATTTACTGGTAACAGAAGATTTCGATATAAGACTCTGAATTGTTTTCCACCGACTTCGGGCTGGATTTTGTAAACAGGTCCTTCTTTAAGTTTCTCAATGACACGATGTACTTCTTTTTCCCAATAGGCATAGAGCTTGCCTGGACCTCCTCTTTCAGACAGGGTCCTCACGAAGATTTGGTCTCCTGGTTGGAAGGTTACTCGCTCGGTCATAATACTTCTTCCCTCATGTTGAAGACTTCTGACTATGTCTGATGCAATTCTATATGCCTCGTGCATATTTGTAACCCACTTCTGTGCAAAGGTTTGACGGGTCATTTCCTTTTCTTTGCTGCTGCAATTGAATAACAAATCGATTGGAAGTCGCAAAGATCTACCATACAACAAGAGAAAATATGAGTTGCCCATTGCCTCATGCCGTGTGCAATTATAGGCATGCACAATGTGTGGTAAATGGCCTTTCCATTGAGTTTTCTTTTCTTCTTCCAGGCTTTGAAGCATTTGAAGAAATATTCTGTTTAGCCATTCAATTGGATTGCTCTGGGGGTGCTAAGAGCCAGCTGCTGTATTCTCTGGAAAGGACTGTTTTCAAATTCCCTGCCTTGATCATGATGAAGCTTCACAGGATACCCAAAGCGAGGAATGAAATCAGGAAAAATCTTCTCTGCAGCTGTTTTTCCTGATTTGTTTTTGGTTGGCTAGCCTGTGCAAAGCAAATAAAATTATCAACTAAAACTGAAAAAACTAAAAATTATTAACTAAATGTATTCATTTCCTCCCTTACTAGCTTCAAGATGTAGCTAGTCAAATGATACTAATTCGAATGGGGCACTTGTATTGATTGAGCCCAAGGGTGCTTACTCTGGAATGTTTGGACATTTCTGCTTTATGCATGAAAATTTTTTGTGACATACTCCTCCACTTCCTGCTGCATAAAGGGCCAGTAAAATCTCTCTCTAACCAAATGTATCTCTTTGTCTGTCCCCACATGTCCCATGTCACTGTGCAGGTGTCTCAGGACAGTATCTTTCAGCTTTGCCGGGAAAACCAGCTGTTTTCTGTCTCCAACCTTTCGGTAAAGAATTCCTTCTTCGATCAGTAATCTACTCATAAGAACATAAGAACATAAGAAAGTTTTCAAACGAGAGGAGGCCATTCGGCCCATCTTGCTCGTTTGGTTGTTAGTAGCTTATTGATCCCAGAATCTCATCAAGCAGCTTCTTGAAGGATCCCAGGGTGTCAGCTTCAACAACATTACTGAGGAGTTGATTCCAGACCCTCACAATTCTCTGTGTAAAAAAGTGCCTCCTATTTTCTATTCTGAATGCCCCTTTGTCTAATCTCCATTTGTGACCCCTGGTCCTTGTTTCTTTTTCAGGCTGAAAAAGTCCCTTGGGTCGACATTGTCAATACCTTTTAGAATTTTGAATGCTTGAATTAGGTCGCCACATAGTCTTCTTTGTTCAAGACTGAACAGATTCAATTCTTTTAGCCTGTCTGCATATGACATGCCTTTTAAGCCCGGAATAATTCTGGTCGCTCTTCTTTGCACTCTTTCTAGAGCAGCAATATCTTTTTTATAGTGAGGTGACCAGAACTGCACACAATATTCAAGATGAGGTCATACTAGTGCATTGTACAGTTTTAACATTACTTCCCTTGATTTAAATTCAACACTTTTCACAATGTATCCGAGCATCTTGTTAGCCTTTTTTATAGCTTCCCCACATTGTCTAGATGAAGATATTTCTGAGTCAACAAAAAGATTCCTTCTCCAATTTCAGTATCTCCCATATGATATTTATAATGTACATTTTTATTTCCTGCGTGCAGTACCTTACACTTTTCTCTATTAAATGTCATTTGCCATGTGTCTGCCCAGTTCTGAATCTTGTCTAGATCATTTTGAATGACCTTTGCTGCTGCAACAGTGTTTGCCACTCCTCCTACTTTTGTGTCGTCTGCAAATTTAACAAGTTTGCTTACTATACCAGAATCTAAATCATTAATGTAGATTAGGAATAGCAGAGGACCTAATATTGATCCATGTGGTACACCGCTGGTTACCACACTCCATTCTGAGGTTTTTCCTCTAATCAGTATTTTCTGTTTTCTACATGTTAACCACTCCCTAATCCATGTACATGTGTTTCCTTGAATCCCAACTGCGTTCAGTTTGAGAATTAATCTTTTGTGCGGGACTTTATCAAAAGCTTTCTGGAAATCTAAATAAATCATGTCATATGCTTTGCAATTATCCATTATCGATGTTGCATCCTCAAAAAAATCAAGCAAGTTAGTTAGACACAATCTCCCTTTCTTAAAACCATGTTGACTGTCTCCCAGGACCCTATTACCATATAGGTAATTTTCCATTTTGGATCTTATTATAGTTTCCATAAGTTTGCATATAATAGAAGTCAGGCTTACTGGTCTGTAGTTACCTGGTTCAGTTTTGTTTCCCTTTTTGTGGATCGGTATTACGTTTGCAATTTTCCAGTCTGTCGGTACCACCCCTGTGTCAAGAGACTGCTGCATGATCTTGGTTAGCGGTTTGTAAATTACTTCTTTCATTTATTTGAGTACTACTGGGAGGATCTCATCTGGCCCAGGGGATTTGTTTATTTTAAGAGCTCCTAGTCCCTTTAACACTTCTGCCTCAGTTATGCTAAAGTTATTTAAAACTGGATAGGAAATGGATGACATGTGGGGCATGTTATCAGTATCTTCCTTTGTAAAAACTTGTGAAAAGTAATCATTTAATATATTTGCTATTTTTTTTTCTTCATCTACGATTTTGCCATTTGTATCTCTTAAACATTTAATCTCCTCTTTGAATGTTCTCTTGCTGTTGTAATATTGGAAAAACATTTTGGAATTGGTTTTAGCTCCCTTAGCAATGTTCATTTCTATTTCTCTCTTGGCCTTTCTAACTTCCTTTTTGACTTGCGTTGCAGTTCCGTGTACTTTTTCTGCGTACTTTCTTTTTGGTCCTTTTTTAATGCTCTATAAAGTACCTTTTTTCACTGAATATTTTTTTTAATTGATCTTTTAAACCATTTTGGCAATTTAGTTTTACATTTAGATTAGTCTACTTTAGGGATGTAATTGTTTTGCGCCTCTAGTACTACATTTTTGAAGAACAAACATTCTTCTTCTGTGGGTGTTTTCTCTATTTTACTCCAATCTACTTCTGTTAGTCTCTGTTTCATACCTTCATAGTTTGCTTTTCTAAAATTGTAAACTTTAGCTTTAGTCTTTACTTTTTGGGATTTAAAAAACACTTCAAATGAGACCATGTTGTGGTCTGAGTTTGCCAGTGGTTCTCTGACCTCTGTTTTAGTTATTCTGTCTTCGTTATTTGAAAAGACTAAATCAAGGCATGCCTCCCCTCTAGTCGGTGCCTTGACAAATTGTGTTAGGAAGCAGTCATTTGTCATTTCCACCATTTCAATTTCATCCTTCGTGCTACCCATCGGGTTTTCCCATTTTATATGGGGGAAGTTGAAATCCCCCATTAGTATGGCTTCTCCTTTGCTACACGCATTTCTAATGTCATTGTATAACAAATTATTTTGCTCACCATCTGAATCTGGCAGTCTATAGCATGCTCCTATTATTATGCCCTTTGAATTTTTGTCCGTTATTCTGACCCATATTGATTCGGCTTTATTTTCTTTGTCCAGGTTTAACACCTGGGCTTCAAGACTGTTTCTTACGTATAGCGCTACCCCTCCTCCTCTTCTGTCCTGCCTGTCTTTCCTATACAGTGTATACCCACAAATATTATATTCGTCCCCATCACTCTCAGACAACCACGTTTCAGTAACACCTATCACATCATAGTTACTTGTTAGTGCAGTAGCTTCAAATTCTAACATTTTGTTTCTGATACTTCTGGCATTTAGATAAATACATTTAATGGTTGTCTTACCTGAGTTGTTGTTCTTGTTTTGATGTGGTCTCCCTTCTGTTTTTTTGTTGATTTCTCCCCCCTTCCTTTCTAGTTTAAATGCTTCTGAACCTGCTCGAGGATTTTTTCTCCAAGTAGACTGGTTCCCTTGTTATTTACTCCACTTGTGCAACAGTTTTCTGGCTTCACTACTCATTGTCTTCTTTTATTTGTCATTTCATCATAACTCTGATGGCTTTGTTGTCTTTTTGAGCAGTCCTCATGTCTTCATTGGACAGAATTGGAGTGTGTTCTTCATTTTGCATGTTGTTATCCCATGTCATTTTGGCTGAGATTAAGGGTAGCCACCCACAATGCATCATCATCTACCACAGCTCTGCTCCCTTGCCATACAGCAGATATAACACGTGGTGATAATGTTTCAGTGTACTCAGGAACATGATGTTGAAGATTCAAAGGAATTCTGGACAAGGTATCAGCATCCACATTAAATTTACCGGGCCGGTACTTTATCTCAAAATGTAAATCAGCAAGTTTGCCAACCCAACAATGTCCAACGCCATTCAATCTTCCTATGCTCAATAAATATGTAAATGGAAGTTTGCCAACCCAACGATGTCCAACGCCATTCAATCTTCCTATGCTCAATAAATATGTAAATGGAAGTTTGCCAACCCAACGATGTCCAACGGCATTCAATCTTGCTATGCTCTATACATATGTAAATGGATTGTTATCCATATACACGGTGAAAGTGAGTGCATAATATAAATAATCGCTGAATTTATCATAAATTGTCCACTTCAACGCTGAAAATTCAAGCTTGCCAAAGTGCAAGTGACAGTTTTTCTTAGCTGGGGATAACGTTCTGGATCCATAGCCTACTACTCGTAGTTTTCCCTCCTGGTGCTCACAGAGCACTGCCCCAACTCCTTCATTGGAATGCATCCGTGTGTAGTACAAATGGTACGTTGAAATCAGGGTATACAGGCACTGGTAGTTGGGTTAACAGGTCTACCAGCTTGGACACAACTGCTTTATGGTCAGATATCCACATTACTGGTGTTTTGGATAGTGGCTGCCTGTGTGCCTCTTTTTGCTCTGACCTCTAGACTTAGATGGTTTTGTTACTACAATCATTTCACTTGTTTCCACTATAGTCTGTAGAAGCTCATACAGGTGTTTTGCAAGTCTGGAAAAATCATACATAAATAACCTGTAATAACACAGAAAGCTACAGTATGCAGCTCTTTCTCTTTTAACAACAGCACTGCCTCTATGTCTTTTGGGTCAATCTGTATTCCTTCACCAGACACTAAACGGCCCTCATATCTCACTTCCCTCTCAAAAAGCTTACATTTCTGTATGCCATTCTCTCGCATTCGACACAAGACTCTTCTGAGATCTTCAACATGTTCCTGAAAGGTTTTAAAATAACAAAGTCCAGCATTAATCTCGAATTCCCTCCAAAACACCCTCCATGAACCTCTGAAAGACAGCTGGGGCATTCATCGAGCCAAATGGGATATGTACCCACTCATATAGCCCCTATGGTGCATTAAATGCAATAAGGTGTCTCAATTCCCTTGCCATAAAACCTTCATGGTACGCACAGCCTTCCTATTCAACACACAACTAGAAACTACCGTCTTTCTTGCTAACACAAACCACCGGGGATGAAGAGGAGGATTTGGACTTCTTTATCCAGCCTCGTTCCAGCAAGTTTTGTACATATTCCTTTACTTCCCTATAGAGAGGTGCTGGTTGCTCACAATGCCCCCTAATTATTTCTTCAATGACGCTGTACCCCAACAGCGGACAGTCCATACAATTACAGCTCACTAGCATAGGCATCTGAATAGATAACCAGTCATGGATAACACTGTGGATTTCCACTGCTACGTCTTTCCACCCCTCAAACGTTATAGGTGAACCATTAGATGCAGTCACATTAAGCCAATTCACGGCTCCTAACAAAGTTTCAATAGGTTGAATGCTCTCTGACGGCAAGTTCTGCTTAATCCACCTATTTCCTACAATGCACACCTGAGCCCCTGTGTCCAGCAAGACCTGAGACAGTACTCCATTTATTGAACAAGACAGCAAACACTTATCCTCGATTAATTCAGCTACATGTTTAATTTTTGGTGTGCCGGGCTGATGTTTCATGTGTGTGTGTGTAGCTGGACTGACATTACTGAGGAATTACAAATTATTTTGTGTGAATGCCAGTGAGATTCAATCTCACCAGACCATCAGCTAGACTATGAGATATGTGTTCTGTGAGTGGTGAGGTAGCGGATTCAATCCTCAGAGCCCCTACATCATTGACCATTTGCGTATTGCTACTTTATTCTAACGTTACAGTGACAAGGTCCTGTAAGTGGAGTAGGTACAACACACCCTCATTCTCAAAACTACACAGATGTTCACTCTGCATGTATTTCATAATGTACTCAAAGAGTTTAAGTTCATTTGCACCATTGCCAATAGGTACATATTCACCTCCTTCCCATTCTAGGGATATTGTAACTTCATGTAACTGGTCTTCAGCTAGCCAATGTAACTGCTTTTGAAAGTTCCACACAAGCTTTCTACCTGAGTTTGCACTTGCCATTCTGACTTGCTACCTGTGGCCTTCCGTCCTGCACTGCGGTCAGCTATTGAACACTCTTAAAGCTGTTCGAACCATTTCAGTTTGTTTGCATTGACAGAGTTGCCACTGACCTCATGTGTTTCCTGATACATCCTTGTTGTGCAAGATAATTTCACCAAGTACGTCAATCTTTACACCATAGCTGACCAGAAAGATCATGGAATTCCGGAGGAACTATTCTCAGTGGATTAGTAGTATGACACTGTGTATCTTGTAAAGGTGGTTTGCAGTAGCAAAGGGGTTGAATACTTATGCAACTGATATTAACCTGTTTTTCTCTGTAAATCTTACTTATTTATATTCTATATATTCTATTCTATAACTTTAGCAATGGGGAGTAGTTTGTGTAGATTCTACATGTAAAGTCTAATTTGAAAGCATTGTGGAGTGCTCAGTTGCCAACAAAATGTAATAGGAAGGTGAATATTTCTGCAAACCACTGTATATAACAGAGATTGAATGATGTTAGATCGATTGATGTTACACCCCCCACCCCACCCCCCCGACCTGCGAGGGTGCTGTGTAAAGAGAACAGAATTTATTCCTAGGGTTCGGTGGAAGTCAGCCATCTAGAAAGGGGTCAAAGCTACGGTATACTAAACCATTGACCCGGAAGATTAACAGCACGGCATCCGCGGATTGGAGGAGCGGATGTGCTAGTTAACCAAGGGGTCAAGGTCGACAGTATAAAGAGGGGACGTAGCTATGCAATCTGTTCCTTATTTTTGGTTAAGCTGACACCTATAGGACTGTAATATTTAAAAAGAACTGTTAGTGTTTTGTTTGTTTTGACTGCCGGTCTGGGAGCTGTCACCCATGGTCAGCACTAAAACCCAGACAACATTTCCACATGCACTAAGAGCACTCACATTGGACACTGGAACAGTATGTGTCTATGTGTGTGTTTAGTACTGTGCTTATTATTTACAGGCCTGCAAACCCTGTTTTCATTATCAGTGCAATCCACATAGCTGTGTATTGCAGAACTCCTTGTTATTTTCTACTCGGTTAACAGACCTTTGGATTACAAAAAAAAAAAAAACATTTTCATCTGTACTTTGAGGTCTGTTTGTTATTGGATTTCTACATCTGCATGTCACCTGCTCTACTCATTACCACATTGCTACACCTCTTTATAGAGCTATCCATCAAAAAATCAGCACCCTACCTTCTTTATACATCAAAACATCAGCACCCTACCCTCTTTATACAGCTATCCATCAAAACATCAGCACCCTACCCACTTTATACAGCTATCCATCAAAACATCAGCACCCTACCCTCTTTATACAGCTATCCACCAAAACATCAGCACCCTACCCTCTTTATACAGCTATCCATCAAAACATCAGCACCCTACCCTCTTTATACAGCTATCCACCAAAACATCATCACCATGCCCTCTTTATACAGCTATCCATCAAAACATCAGCACCCTACCCTCTTTATACAGCTATCCACCAAAACATCATCACCCTACCCTCTTTATACAGCTATCCATCAAAACATCAGCACCCTACCCTCTTTATACAGCTATCCATCAAAACATCAGCACCCTACCCTCTTTATACAGTTATCCACCAAAACATCATCACCCTACCCTCTTTATACAGCTATCCATCAAAACATCATCACCATACCCTCTTTATACAGCTATCCGTCAAAACATCATCACCATACCCTCTTTATATAGATATCCATCAAAACATCATCACCATGCCCTCTTTATACAGCTATCCACCAAAACATCATCACCATACCCTCTTTATACAGATATCCATCAAAAAAGATCACCATACCCTCTTGTCACAAATACATCAGACCAGAAACAGGGAAAAACACAGAATAGACAAAGAGACATGGAATTTTGGTGAAGCTGAGCGCTTGCTTGCGTTCAGCATTTAATTATTAAACAAATAGAAAATAAAAGGATGAAAGACAAACAAAACACAGGACATGGCACTTGTGACCAAAACAAAGGCAAACAAAATAGACTACACAGACAAACATGGTGAGCTGGCATTATTAGAACTATTATTTTACTGTTACCTCCGTCTCCAATCCCGTTCTCCACTCACTGAACACACAACCCCAAGTGAGTGAAAACATGCAGCTTTTATGCAGCTGTACCCAGACTTGATTGCTAATCTATCATTCAATTGGAGTCGTGGTACAACTGCACTTGAATTAATAAAGTGCACTTATCCGTGCTCACATATTATTACATTTTACCTGCATGTGAAGTGCTATGCAATCCTTGTGCCCAAATACAAATATACATTTTAAACACTTGTGCTCGTAACCCATATTATATCCCATGTACCAATGACTACACACCACATTCACACACTACATACAACATACAACACAGAAACACACACAGGGGCGGGGCAATATTGCCACACCTCTTTATACAGACATCCATCACTACATCAGCACCATACCCTCTTTATACAGATATGCATCAAAACATCAGCAGAACAGTGAATTTATTTATTTTAATCCAGGCAAACACTGTCTGTAAGCATTTGTTTGGCTTCCCTTATTTTATGTTTTAATAACGTTTTAAAGATAGCTAAAACCAAATGATGCAGTCTCATGAGTTGTTCTGCAGAGCCCTTTGCTTTTGGAATAGGGTGTGAACGAATATGGACCCCAAACCAAAACTGCAACATTCCTCATCAGATGAAATAGAGCAATTATTATTGTGAATTACAGGGTTATAAATTGCATTGAAAGGAATCTTAAGTAGTTTCAGATGAAATAACTAGAATCCCAGGACACAATGAGGCATTGGAGTCTTGTGTTGACGTGGATTGTTGCTACCTTTTATTTATTTATTCGTATTTGATAACAATGTGTTTTGGATACCAATAAATACTTACAAATAAAAATATCCCTAACATCTTTAATCAACAGTTACAAAATGTATTAATAATCAAATGTGCATACCTTACAGAGTTTACGTTTTAAATGTGTTGGGCGTCTCTTATTCTTATCTTGTGGAGACGGCTGCAAAGCCAATCAGTTCTGTCTGCACAAACGTTTCAAAATTAATAATAATCTATCAACCACAACTACTATCAACCACAACAGTGATGTTATGGTGTGTTCTATGCATAGGATGACATTTACCTACAGGATAAAAGTTGTCTGGGAAATTTCACAAATCCTTAACAGCTACTGAGTGATGCACTGCTCATACGAGATTTCAAATACTAGAAACAGGACCACAATTTACACGATCAGTGCTATGGTGAAGCAAGCACTGGACAATAATTATGTCAGACAAACAAAGGCAAATAAATAGTGTAGTACAATGGTGGTAATAATGGAACCCCCTCAGGGTTTATTGACTCAGGAGTTCCATTATTAACTTGTAACATGACACAGCAATCCCTTAAGTAATTCCCTGTAGCTCCATTCATTATTTGATTTAATGGGACTGTATATGGATCCAATAATGTCTGTGAAAATGAATTGCTTTTTAATATTTTAAAACACGGGAAAATCACAAGTTGAATTTCTGTTGCTTTTGTACATGATAAATGGCTGTGAGTAAATCTAAGGCATTGATTCCTGCTAAGCAAGATTTTTTAGAACATGCAACAGAAATGGCGAATCACCCTGGATTACAGCGATCAACGAGTCATGATAACTTCAACCCCATTCTTTAGCAAGTGCAGCAGCTAGAAAACAGCATGCACTATAACAGTGGGGTTTTAAGTAAACAAGCCACCCCTGAACTATTTTTTGTTTTAAATGCCTTTCCTGCTTTGCCATGTTAGGTTTTAGATATACAGGATAATGAATATTGGTGTTGACTTGGAGTGTACTGCAGAGGGTGCAGCAGTTTGTTAAACAGAGAAAAGTAAGTATTCCTGGCACAATAAATCTGATGCCAGAAGGAATAACAACACAAAACGATGTTGCCTCTCTGTATTTCAGTTGAGTTACAGGACCAGGTCAGATGCAAGTATGGGACATGTAACAAAACTTGGAGGCTCGTCCAGGATTGGCGTTACAGATTGATGGTCGCCAATCATTGAAGAACCACGAGAGAGACATGAGGGAGAAGACGCTGTCTGTAATACTACAGGGTGGAAAGCTCTCCTTGGTAGAACAGGATTGCAATGAGCTTCATAAAAGCGGCATTCCTCGCAATAGCGCTCTACATCAGATCACATGCCAGGCCAAAATCATAGAGACTGAGCTTGTTTAAGAGTCTGTTCAGCTCCAAAATGTCCAGAAAAAGTACCTCTATGAAAATGGTCTAAGGTTTGGGGGACCAACGCTGTTGGAATCAGAATTTGATAAGTGTCAGGTTTACCAGGTGCAAGCTTAATTTTCCTGCATAGCAAGTCCTGCTGAAGCACAAGGGAATTCCCACCAGAGGCGTCAAAGCTTGGCTCCTTTAATGTTTCTCAGGAAGGGATATCTCTGCTGAGAAACACAGTGATAGACATGTTGCAGAATAAGGTCAGATTTTTTATGGTGTCTGAGATCCAAATCATTGGTCGCTAGAGTGTTCTGCAATGAAAACAGATTTGATGTGTCCTGCATGGTAAGGAAGGCATTTGTCCGGTTTAGGCAGCTTGTCATTTAAATTTCTTTTACAATCAGTTTGGGAGGTTGAAATTTTACAACCAAAAGTAGCAGCATTCTGGCTTTCAGGCAAACTTGTCTCAACAGAAGCCAGAACTGAGATCCTAGACATGGCATCTGCATTGGAATATGATTTACCTTCACGATGGATCCAACTCAAATGCCCATCGACCGCAATGGCCTGTGAAGTCGTTGGCAACATCTAGTTTGTGAAGTCATACTAATGGCTTATGATCTGTGACAACTGTAAATAGATTATTACACAAATAGTGTCTGAAATGTCTGATGGCCCAAACAATTGCACATAGTTCCTTGTCATAGGTTGACCACTTCTTTTCAGTAGGCATCAGGGCATGGCTAGCGAAGGCAATAACTCGCTTTTTCCCTTTTTGGACAAGCGTCACAAGATCTATTGAAAAATAACTTTGATGGTCCTAAGTGAATTTATTCAGATCCAACAACAGAATGATCGGAAGAATCATTGCTCCAAATGACACCATCTTGCTAAGCAGATACAGAGCTTGATCTCAAATTATTTCCTTTAATCTTTTTTTTTTTTAAATTTAGGTTTAAATATTTATTTTTTACATACATTATTACTTGTTATATAAAAAAATACTGTATGAACATTCATAGAGGGCTTTGGTAATTTCACTCCTGAGGGAACCCGTAAATTAAGCAAAGCGGTGGTTCAGGCAGGAAACTCACTTTTTAAGATAGATTAGAAGCATAAACATCAAGCATATTAGGCACCCCTATTTCCAGGATATTGTCAGTTAAATGACAATACTGCATTAGTCATTCAATAAACAGCACATCCAATGATCAGCTAGAAAGGGCTTTACATCTTACCTCAATCCATCGTTCTCTGCTATATGTCATAGTTTGCCTCCTCCTCCCCAGACCTCACCTGTTTTCAGCCTCGTCTAAGGGGCAGGGCAGCTATCCTGCCCACCCTGCCCATGGCTGCCCTACAGTCAGCCTCTCCATTATCAGCCTAAGCTTTAATGAATATTGTTATCTTTCTCATGAGTTGTCCTGACTAAAACAACCCATTCAGGGGATCCTGGGTCATTCAGTTATGCTCATTCATGGAATAACTATAGGACTCTATTCATGTTCATGGTGTATCCTCTGTTTATTTACACCACCCTTTAAACTTTAGGTTATTATAATTATATAACTTACAGTAATAAATACATCTCTGAATGAGGAAAGACTCTTTGGTAAGACTATACTTTACCCATTATGTAGTGCAATATGATTTTTGTGTCCTGTTATAAAGGTGAAGTTCTTGTTACTGTACAGTACATCACCACAAATGTTGAAACCCTATTGTATCAGTCAAATGATATGGAATTCCAAATTCCACATTTGCCTTGTAACCTGTCTAGCTGTTTCTATGATTCTTCAGCCAGTGGCAATTATAGGGAGGCAATTACATATTTGTGCAAAGAAAAGGGCTATTCCTACTATAGCGTATATTGGCTGAGATTTTTACGACCAATGTTTCGTTGCTATTTTTGTATTCAGACTGGCTCGTCAAAAATCACAGGCAAGGTGAGGGGACGTCTGATTCTAGCAGTGCAGAATATCTTGTTCTTTATGATAAACAGCACAAGAAATATCTTGACAAAGAATACAAACAGAAAGTATGCGAAAATATAAGGAATCGGAAAGTAAGCACTATTGGTATGTTAAAATAAACACACTGTTTTGACTAAAGGTTTACATTAAATGTCCAGGTGTAGCTTTTAGAAAGTACGTGTCATGAGATACAGCAGCCCATTCTTAAATATAGACTGAACTAGAAAACAAAATCACGTATCTAATTATATCCAGCAGCATACGCATGTATGTTGTATTGTATTTACAGCAAATGAAACTGTCTAAAACGGTTTTAAGTCATATATGTTAGTATAAGTGTATTTTTTCCCCAATAAAGTAAAACACTGTCTGTGTTGTCTGAAATTACATCTGCACTGACAGTACCATCTACCTGCATTTACTGTATTGTTTATTAGAGAACAAAAAAAAAAAAAAACCATCAGGATGCATGGAGATGATTGTGTTTGGTAGTCCTATCTGTACTTCAAATTTTCTTTAAACAATGTTTTTGTTGCTAATAACATTGTTGAGATTATATAAATACACCCACTATTTGTTATATTGCCCCTTGTATACTACGGATTCGTCTATATCATGATCCTAGAGTTGGCTCCCCATTTATACTGTCTAACTGCATATGCCTTAACTGCAATATACATAGACACTTAGAATTGCTTTTCGTTTTATTTCATACTGCACATCACAAACGACAATATAGAAAAAAAAAAGCATTAATATTGTACTATATATACACATGTATTGCCCAATAACAGAAGCAAATTAAATATCTGAAGCGGTTTTTATTTTAGACAACGAGGCATTCACGTGTGGCAGCAATGCACTAGCAAAAGCCACAGGGCAATAACGTCAGCTCCCTACCAACAAGCCTCCTGTGTTGTTTTTGTGAATGGATTCTTTCAATGCAGTAGGTTTGTGCATTTGAGAAAGAAGAGGAAGACTCATGAAATTAATTGGAGACTGAAGTTCGACGAGAAGCAATTACCCTCAGCTGTACGATTTAAAACTGTATGCTGCTTTTTATACAAAAAATGAGAAAATACTGGACCCTGAAGCACCCAAGTGGTTGTCCGGTGTTTATTTGTTAGCATATATGTTTTTCTATGGGTCTCTCCCTATATCACGGCCCTCAATATATAGCAGATTTGTATTGATTCCCGACAGCGACAATATCAAGTAGGTAGTGTTTATGCATATTTCGGCTCTTGCACAAGACACTGGTATTCCCCTTGGTGAATCCACATTCTTCTCTTTTTTTCTCTTCTTCATTGGTAGAATAGCCATGCAGCAGTTTGCATCTGATCCATATCATCTTCAGATTATATCGAAATTTAGCAGGACAGGGTGGTGATTGAGGAGTTTTCTGTCCAAAAATTAAAACTGTATCCATTTTTTTTCCGCAGCTAATTTCTCATATTGTTTGAAAGGTAGTATTCAACATAGGTTCGGCTTTTTAGTATAGTAAACACAGCGAATGAACGTTATAGTGTGAGTAGCCCTTTACACTGTACAGTCTTCTGTCATGAAATCTCTACCTGCCCACTTAATGATGGCAAAGTACAAACCCTGTGCTACTGGTGTGACGTGGATATTTATCATAGGGTGGTCTTGTTTCATTTTTTACTTTTGCAATTTGAACCCATGCCATAGACCGGTAGGCCAGTTTTCTGACTAGGCTTGAGTGGCTAATTTTGATGTTGCCACTCCATAACCCCCCTGGTAGCCATGGTGGTAAGCGAAAAATCACAATCTCTACCAGTATTACACATTTCATGGTGACAAACAGGATCTGTTCTACTTTTTGAATGCTTTTCTCTAATAATCTATCAACAGAATTGAATGTGGTGTTAAAGTCTAAATATGTACCAAATTGGTTACAAAAAAGGTACAGTAGTCATTATCTATTTGATTTAATTTCTTAAAAGTACCACAGCATCAAGACCTGTTGCCGTAGTTATGCAATAGTGTGTTGATAATGATACACTCAATAGTGTTTGATAGTTTAGCGAGCCACACACAAGCTGAAATCACACAGTGTTTCTCAGACTTCAATTGTAAACCTATAAACTTCAGTGCTGTCTTGGATGCCCATGCTGGACCTACACCATACTGACAGTAAGGTAAGTGTTTCAAAGGTTTTGTTCAAGCCCAATTTTTTTCAGCACACTGGCAGTAATTATTACATGCATCTTTGTTTTTTGGGTTTAATAATAGGGTATTTTAAATTAAGATATCAACCTGTTCATTATGACAACATTGTTGGTATAATCAAACTCTTAAATCTAATCTTAATTCTTAAAAACAATCTTCAGCAAGCTTCCATACATAATAATTAATGTGAAAAAAATCCAAATGCATCATTCATATTATATTGCCTGTCGAGATTTATTTTGACTGACTCTATCATTTCTCAATAGACAAATGTTGCATTTTTCACACGATGATGAAATTAAGGCTTTTTAATGTGTACGTATAAACTGAAATCCTGTTTGATTAGATATGCTATAGACTATAGAGAATTTGCTTTAGAGGCCTACCCCACCATTGCAGACCAATTAACTGGCAATACCCACTTTTAAAAGGCCAAAACAGGAAACCAGGAGGTATGGAAGGGTGAGGTGTGAAAGGGACTGTGTGGAGGGTTGTTTATATGAGGAAACATGCATTTCAAAAGTGTTAAACTGACCTACAATCATGTTCAGTCTTATATAATTGAGTCATGGCTGCCTGTTTATTACATCCTTCTAGAGTGATATGTACACTTGTTAAAATCCTGTTATTAAATTATTAATCAGAAGTTTAAATACTATAAAGAGCCAGTATCACATCTTTATCACAAGTTAAAACAATACCTTGAAACGTCTGCCCATCTCCCCCGAAGCATGGTGACTGTGTTTTGCCTTCCATCCTGGTATTAGCAGCCGGATGCATGTAACAAATTCTATTTATTTTTACTTGACTGTCATTGGGTTTGACAGCGACTGGGTTTAATATCTCTGTGAGAGGGCAGAGAGCTGTGAAGATGTGCTTTAGACATTTCCACAGTAACGTGGGTTAACTAGCAAGCTGAATAATAGAATCACCCAACTCTGTGACATGTATGTTATAGCATGGAACTGGGGAGCTAGTCTATGTATGCTCTGAAGCATTTGACCGCTAAAATAAATGTTCCATGTGCAATCCATGATATTAAACAGAAATTACAGATTTTATTAATTTTTTTATAGAAATGAACACGGTATAAAGTCTCAAACTATTTGTGTGCAGCAATGCAATAACATCTTGTCCCTCAAGTGAACTTTCTAGCATTTTAAATTGGCTTCAGGTTAAAACACAGAACAAGTTCTCATCTGTACATCCTGCTGTCCACGTAATGCATCTGGAAACATATCAGTGTCTATTCAATTTATCTAAACAGCAATGCAATCATTCAAATGTGAACCTTCCCTTTCATATTTTTACATACAAAAATAAACTAAAACCTTTCAGAATTCTGGTCCCTTTATTGATGGCTCAAACACTGGTATTATTAAAATAATTGATTTAGTTGAACTGAATAGATCAGTTCGCAGTGCTATGATTTGTCTACGTCATGCAGCACAGGCATCTCATAGGCTGAACGGCCTATTGAAATCCAATAAACAAGTCTGGGTAAAATTAATTTGGCCTTTGAGGACTAGTGAGCTAAATGAATGCTGCTAGAAAATCCCATTGCTCAGAGTAAAAAGACATGTCACTTGTTTTGCTTTTCTATCATAGTTTCTATAGAACATAATCTAGCTATAAACACACTTACTGCGAACAGAAATACACTATAAAAGTTTGAATTGATGACCCATTGACCTACAGCACTAAGTTTTAAAATCACTTGCACTAAGAATTTCTCTTCATAACTATACTTAACAAAAGACACAGGAGGGATTTTCAAAAGTTTGTAAATGATAACTCCAGTGCTAATGAACAAATCGGTATGCAGCATTGATTTTGGTATTTTTATGCAGTCGTTATTTTGTTATTTAATAATTGTGCTAATGTGATTTCTGAAATTGTCATGGATGTCAAGTCTCAAGGTTTTTCACAATGCAATGGAATGTCATGCAATGGATTTTCACGTTTGTGCATAAGTTTGTTATTGTTTGCGAGGCTGCGAAACCCTTTATACATGATACAATGGTAAATCCAATACAACTGTCCAAGTGGATTATTTCCTTCTGGGGGAGTTGTTGAGGGGGGGAGGGGTTGTCACCATGAAGAGGTGTTCATTACCATTCTATATTCCTGTAGCTGCTACACAAACTCCCCCTGGGCAAACCTTATATGTTTCTGTACCCAACACATCATTATTCAACAGAGTTGAGAGGCTGTCAGACTGTCTGTGGACAAGTGGGTAAGTGAGTAAGTAAGTGAGTGCAGGTGAAGGCAATGCAGCGGAGTAGAATGAACAGCAGACAAAGATTTACAGGTGCAATGGTGTTTATTGAACGAAGAATGTCCAGAGCCTGACAGCAAACAGCTGTAAATAATAGTGTTGGAGTGACACAGTGGCGTGTATCACTCAGTATTTATAATCCTCAGATTTGACCCGCAAACAAAAGTTCGCCGACATGTAACACAAAAGACAGACATAGTTAACAGTGAGTGATATTAGTGCTCGTGGTGCAAACAGTTCTCCGTGAACAAAGGGAAAATGCTGGTGTCCGGGTTTGATGCTAGCTGAATAATGACAGCTCCGGATCACGACAGTAGTCTAGAAATAACAAACAGTTTTACTTCAATAGATAAACAAACACAGCACTTATGTTCTTGTATCACAGTAAATAACACGGGCTCCTTGTAGGTTGTATCTAACAATTTACCAAGGAACAGATTACTTACACTACGACCCCTTATGTACCCTCCCCCATGACGAATCCGCTCTTCCAATCCACGGATGCAATGCCTTTTCCCGTCTGGGTCATTGAGTTTAGGTACCGTAGCTCCGCCCTTTTTCTAGATGGTTGACTTCTACCTAACCCAAGAAATAAATTGTCATGCTATTTAGTCCAGGGTACTTTGTTACCTTTACAAAGCATCCTCACAGCTCGAGATCGAGATCTAAAGCCAACAATCATTAGATCTGTGTCACATATCCCACTGCTCAGATTGGAGCCGAAGGAACACTCAGCTAAATCTACCTTTCCCATTAAACCCCCCTCCCGGGAAAAGTGGTCTTTCCCCGCACGGTGTACCATGTGGTACATGAAGGGCTGCAATGCCACATACCACCAAGTTATCCGGGCATTGCTGTCCTTCATTGTGCTTAACCACTTGAGTGGGGCATGGTCAGTGACGAGAATAAATGAGTGCCCCAGCAGGTAGCATCTCAAAGAGTGATTAGCCCAATTGAAGGCCAAACACTCTTTTTCAATGATGGAATAGTTGCTCTCCCGAGGGAGCTTTTTTTTTTTTACTAATGTACAGGATGGTATGTTCTACTCCGTCTACTATTTGGGACAAGACTGCACTCAAACCAACATCTGGCTGTCGGCCGTACAAGAGCTCGAAGGGGGAGAATACTGTCAAACTCTGCAGCACCTCTCTCCCTGTAAAATGGAGGTAGGGAAGAAGCAATGCCCAATGTTTTTGCTCCTGATTTACAAAATCGTCTCAGCATCAGCTTCAAAGTCTGATTAAAATGTTCCACCAAACCTTCCGTCTGTGGATGATAAACAGATGTCCTGATGAGACGTAGTTTTAGTAATTTGTATACTTGTTGTAACGTATTAGGCAGGAAGTTAGTTCCGTGATCAGTTAAAATCTCCTTGGGTATCCCTACTCTAGCCGTAATCTGCACCAATTCTCTTTTTCTTTCCATGCTCTTTAAGCCTGATATCTTCTATTAGTTGCTGTGCTGCTGCTAGTGTAATGCCATAGATAAAAGGAAATACAAGTTAATAGTATGGTCCTGGAATCTCCCGTTTGGAATGCCCATGTGTTGATTTGGGCTGTCGTTTATTTGGGTGTCTGGTGTAAAAAGAAAGCACTGTATGTGTTTGTGTGATACTGTTACAGTTTTGTAAACGGAGAACAAAATAAAAATACTTATGAAAAGAAACAACAACTGTCTACAAATTAATATGTGTAACATTTGGCGAGCCCAGTCAGGAGAGGTGTGCTCCAGAGAAGTCAAATAAGAGGAAAGAAAAATAAGTCTGGAACAAAACACCTCTCCATAAGACAAATATTTTAAAGAAAAATCTCCTGCTTTGAAATGCAGAACTGTAAGTCAATGACAGCGATCTGTGTGTACAGTAATTATATGATGAAAGGAAACAGCAACTGATAAACAGATGTAAATGGAGATTTATGCTGAAATAAAAAAAAATAGAATGCTGGTGTGTGTGAGAAAGAATGAAAGAAGCTGCAATGGGAGATTTTGAGTTAGACAACCTTAATATTGAAATTGGCATCCTCCTTTACCAGATAACACAAGATAAATTAAGAGCAATTTGTGTTTTTTCTGAACATTGCTGGAACTGCTGAAATAGATATTAAAGACAAAAGTCACTTAGCACTGATCAAACATATTACAGATTACATGAACATCATTGAAGGTGATCTAAAGGATCAGGGGATGTCTGCACTACTGGAATTAAAAAATGAAATTAACCAGTTAATAAGTAGTAATAAGACAAGTGAGACAACAGAGCAGGACTATGCAATGGAAATATACTTAATGGAAATACAGTTTAAAAAGCAAGTGGAGGAACTCAAAACTGAAATGAGGCCTGAAAAAGGAAAATAAGTTCAGTCTGCTAGAGCTGATTCACTAGTGAAGAAAGTAATCCTATCAGAGGGAGAGATTCAATTTTACAAGTTTGGCTCATCAGATTGAAAGTGGACTCAGAAAGGGTTATAGTGCGCAAGAAGTAGTGGATGCAGTAATTAAAGCCATCAACCCTGGGCTCAGTCTTAGGAGTTATTTAGAAGGGTGACGTGTCATTACCTAAACTGAGGACGCTCATTAGATCTTACTATCAGGAAAAGAATGTTAGAGAACTAAACCAGGAGTTAACAAGTGCATCCCAAGGGCCCAGAGAGACATCTCAAGATTGGAGCAGGTGCCCGACATAAGACAGCAAAGTTTGGTGCAGCCCAAAAACAGGATTCAGGGAAGACTCAGATGATACACAACCCTCTTTGTAAAAAGATAAGAGACACCAAAAAGGTAACTTTTTAAATGAGATCAAAGAACTGAAAGCTGGTATAGCTGAAGTTAAAGAATTAAAGATACTTTAATCCCAACACAAAAGAACACTAATCAGTACAAATTCCAACCAAAGCCCAGAACAGAAAGGGGACAACAAAAGAGGCTGCCCTAACTACCATCAACAGTCTGTGAATTACAGAAAGTTTTAGGATTCCTTAGTTACTACCGAAAATATATTAAAGACTTTTAAAAAAAAAAGCTGTGTCTGTATGATCTGTCGAGTGTTGCACCAGCTTTGAAAGAGAGCCCAAATCGCAGGAAAGCTAAAAAAAATGTACAGTCTAAAAGTAGAGTGTCAGGCCAGGTCTTTTCACATCTTCCTATTACATGGACATCAGAGCACCAAAATGTGTTGAACCAACTAATTGATTGTTTAATACACCCCTATCTGACATGTGGATGCCTCGAGGGCTTGGTGCAGTGTTATAGCAGCATCAGAATGGTCAGTTAAGAATGAGCTTATGGCTCCAAATCTCTCACTCCAGCAGAGAAAAACTACTATTTGCACTTTGGGCATAAGAGTTTTTAGCTCTGAAATTGTCAATTATTAATAAATTCAAAGACTATTTGTACCATGCAGTCTCTTTCACAGTTTATAGAGACAACAATCCTTTAACTTATGTTCTGTCATTTGTAAAATTAAATGCAACCAGACATTGCTGGATTGCTGAGCTAGCTGACTATAACTTTATGATCAAGTATCATATGGGAAGACAATATTGATGCTGATGTTTTATCCAGAATGACTTGGGATATGGAAAGCTACATATCAGAATGTAGCGAAGCAGCTTCTAAAGATGTTGTAATAGCTGTTATTCAGTCTGCAGGTATCCAGAACAACAGTCAAGCAGCTTGGATTACATCCATCACTACCAATGTTGCTGCACTTCCCAGTGTGCCATATGACATCGTCACCATTGAGCCATTATGCCATGAGGAAATACGTTAAGCTCAGGAAGAAGATCCATCAGCAGGGTCCTGCATTACAAAAATCAAGGTTGCAAACCAAGTGAGCAGGAGTTCTATATCGCAAAACAGAGACAAGAAAACAGTTGATATTGCCAAATAAATAGAAGCAAAAAGTATACCAAGAACTGCAAGAAGAAATGGGACATCTTGGCACAGAAAGAGTTGGTTGTTTGGCTTGAGAAAGGTTTTATTGACCACACATGCAACATGAAATTGCATGTCTTGCCAATATTCTAGATTTGCTCATGTCCATCCAACCACCAATAAATCTGGTAAGACTGACGAGGATAAAATCTTTGAGGTTTAGATTCCCGAAGCAACTTCATCATTAGAAAGGTGATGAATTTGAGAACCAGCTCTTTCACAGACTGCAGCATTACTGCACAATTGCAATATCGTCCAGAAGGAAATGGCCAAGTAGAACGCATGAATTGCACATTCTTAGCAATGTTAAGAACAGTGCCTGCAGATCAAAAATACAAATGGAAAGAGTCCCTAAATAAAGTAATTTATGCATATAATTGCACCTGTCATGAATCAACAGGGTTTCCTCCATTCCAGCTGTTATTTGGCAGGTCTCCACATTTGCCTATTGATATTGTTTTTATATTGTCCCCTGAACCCACAGCTACACAGGTGGACTACACAGATTATGAAAATGAAAGAAACCCACAATCATGCTGTCAAGTGTGCAGTAAGAACCATTATGATTTAAATGTGTGAAGTACTGTTCTCACGCCTGGAGATCGGGTGCTTGTGAAGAATCTGACTGAATGTGGTGGACCTGGTAAATTGAGATCATATTGGGAAGATAGGATCTATGTCATTGTTAACAGAAAAAGTGTAAGCCCAGTGTATGAACTCAAGCCAGAAGATGGAAAAGGCAATAACAGAATGCTACATAGAAATCTGTTACTACCTTGTGATTGTTTGCCCTTGGGTACGGCAGTGCAAAAATCAAGAAAAAGAGAAGACCAAATCTGCAAAACAGCAAATTGTGAAACCAGTGACACAGACAGTGAAAATGAAAGTTTCCAGTACTTCACCTCATTTCAATGCCATGCACAAGCTTTGATTACAAAATTGAACCTGTTGAAACAGATCAAGGTCACATGTTAAATCCAGAAGTAGATCCTTTTTATCCACAAACTCGTGCTGAAGCTGTTGATCCTAGCAGTACCCAAAGTGCAGATGAAGACCGCATGCCTGCAACCTTCATCCATGATGAATGTCAACAGAAGACCTTGAGATGCACTTTCAGGATCATGCCACAAATGTGGACCAGCCTCCAACAGAGATGTATCCAGAGGGTGCAGAAGCAGGATCATCAGAAGAGAGCAGAGTCCATCCTACCAGAGACAGAAGAGTGCCACAGTGCTTCACCTATGATCAACTAGGAAGTCCCAGTTATAGAAGTTACAGCCCAGCTGTCCATACTGTGGATGCATCCCAAGGACTGCCAATGCCATAGCAGTTGCTGCAATATCCTTTTATACCCTTTCCTTATTATCAGTATTCTTACCCAGGGGTTACGTTTAGGTAGATAAATGACAACATTTGCTGTCGGTTTATAAAACTGTTGGTTACTTTCCACTGTATTTAATGTACTACTTCATGTATTATGCTACTTTCACATATTATGTACTTTCCAGTGTATTTAATGTAATATGCTTTTTTTTATATAACTGTATATCATGTATTATGCATTTCACTGTATTTGAAGTATTATGGATTTTCTTGTTACTGCATCTTGTAAAGAGCTTTGTGATAGTAATCCACTATGAAAGATGCTATATAACATAAAAATAAACAGATTGCTTGATTTGGCTAGCACAGCAGCACTAGTGGACTTCAATGGAACTGCCTCAGGGTATTGTGTTGCGTAGTCTACCGCCACTAATATATGCGTATACCCGGAGTTTAAAACATAGCAAAGGGCCGACTATATCAACTGCGATGAGTTCAAAGGGGGTGGAAATAATCGGCAGTGGGACCAAAGGAGCCACTTGCTGGCAGTCTGGTAATGTGACTACATATTTCAATACATCATTATGAAGTCTTACCCAATAAAATCGAGCAAAAATTTGCTCCCTTGTCTTATCAGTTCCAAGATGCCCCGCAAAAGGGATATCATGCACCAGCCTTTTCCCCCCCAAAACGACAAAATGGGGGAACCAGTAATTGTGTTGCAGGCTGTCCTGTACCCGTGGCAAGGTTTACCCTATACAGTAATTGCCCCTTGATAATGAAATGTGGAAATACTAGTGCCCCAGTACCTTCAGCATCCTTACCTTCAATAGACCAGAGCTGTCCACAGGTGTGCACTAGTGAGGGGTAGTTATTTTGGCACCACACTATGTCCACGTTTGAGTGCCACATATCCAGTATATTGGGAGGGGTGGGAGTAACATCTGCCCTTGATGGCCAGTAACCTCTCCCACTCGGTCACATTGCGTTCCGACCCCCTTTGACTGGCTCTTGTTACCACTGTAGTAGGCTCCTACCAGACCCCAGCCTTGTCTCATTAATGCTCCCTCCCATTTCCACATTCATCTCTCTTTATTTGTTTCTCTTGGATGGAACAGGGGGGAAAACTTTTCAGTTTGAAAGGGAAAAACATTACCAATCATTTCCCTTTCGTCTTTGTTTGCCACGTTTATGTATGCAGTCGGGACTGCCATTAATTTCACCAATTCTTTATAGTTTGGCCAACCCAGAATAATTTGGTGTGGTAGCCTTTCCGCCACCCCAACTACCAGGTGCCATTTTATTGGATGGACCGATAAGTATACTTTGACTTTGGGGTATGTTGTCTTGTCTCCATGGATACAGGAGATAGCCATCTGACCTTGTGGCTGCCACAACACACCGCACAAGAAAGACATTCTAATTACGGTCTGACCACACCCTGTGTCCACTATTGCATGGGTTTTCACATTTTCCCAAATTACGTTGACAATACAAGGCCCCTCCTGATCATTTTCCTCTCGCTTACACACTTTTGATGCCAAATTGCATGCTGCTTGGTCACACTACATCACAGATGGGCATGACTTGGCCTGATGTCCAATTGCTGGTATGGCAACGGGGCAGGGGCAGCACCTCTACCCCAGCTGGGGGACAACCTTGGTCTCCATGGAGGGGAGGTAAGGTTGCCCCTATCGGCTGGTGGTCTAGGAGGTCATTGACCTGGTCCCAGTGGAGGCGGTGGAGCAGAGATTAGATGGTGTTTGGGTGCTCCGCTGTATTGGAGCGGTGGATACCAGAGAGTCCTCGAAGTCCTCGGAGAGCTTCAATGCCTGGTCCAGGGAGTCTGTGTCAACCACAGGAATTGCCTGACGGCAATGGAATGTGGTGTGACTAACCATTATGTCCTGACAGAACCAGGTAAGTCCAGAGGTAATGATTGAGGGGGGCCTTGTATTGCTAATGTATGGGGTGGTGATGCAAGTACCCGTGCATTAGTGGACGCAGAATGTGGGCAAAATTTAATTACGAGAGCTCTGTTGGCGGGGGTACCTTGGTGGTCATGTGGGGTTGTGGTCATTTCCTGTATACATGGGGATAACAAGGACTACCCCCTCACTAAATTAGATTTGACGATTGGATGTCATAGCCGCCACATAATCGTGGCTGTGGCTGAAAAGTTGCCATATCCAGTTATTTTAAGTTGAGACTGGCCAACTTTTGGTACTATTATTAATGAAATGGTAAAGGGGATCGGGACTCAGTGTGACCTGCCGGGGTGGGCTACTGAGACCCTCAGTGTTGAAGTTACTTTAGCTCCACTCAATATCCTGAAATTCTCGGACCGAGATGTGGACCTAGTGATGGAACAAAAGAACGACCCTTCGCTGGCACACATCTGGGGGCAGGTTCGGTCTATCGAGGGGAAGGGTGTAGAGGATAATCAGCCGCTGATATATCCCCACAACATTATTATCAGGCACTTACTGTCTAGAGTATCCCAAGCCACAAGCACGAGTCAGATTGTAATACAATTACTAATTTTCTAGTCTTTTCGATACGAGATCATGTGGTTGGCTCACTATGTCCTATGTTCGGGCCATTTAGGTAGCGATAAGACTCGGGAACGAACATTGGCTCGGTTTTATTGGATGGGTGTTTTTAGTGAGGTGACGCGATATGTAGCGGAGTGTCCAGAATGCCAGCAAGTAGCGCCAGGGCGGTTCGCCCGGCCCCACTGGTCCCACTGCCCCTGATCTCAGTTCCCTTTAAATGCATTGCTATGGATATAGTGGACCCATTGAGCCAATCTGATTCTGGATATACTCATATTTTAGTAGCGGTGGACTACACTACCAGATATCCAGAGGCAGTACCTTTGAGATCCATTAGTGCTACAGCAATTGCCCGAGAGCTAGTATATATTATAGCAAGAGTAGGGATTTCAAAAGAAATCCTCACTGATCACGGAATGAACTTTATGTCACGATGTTTAAAAGAATTATATAAATTGTTGCAAATTAAGTCCATTGGAGCCTCTGTTTATCATCCGCAGATGGATGGTTTGGTGGAACGTTTTAATCAGACTTGCTACAAGATTTGTTTCAAACAAATGCTGAGCGGTTTGTCAACCAAGAGCAGAAAAATTGGGCTAAACTCTTCCCTTACCTGATGTTTGCAGTGAGAGAGTTGCCTCAGACCTCGATTGGATTCTCTCCCTTTGAGCTGCTGTATGGGAGGCAACCATAGCGTATCCTCGATCTTGTGAAAGAAGGGTGGGAGGAACAAACAAAGACTTCCAAAAACATAGTCAAGTATGTAATTATGTTAAGAGACTGCCTAGAATTGGTTGGTCGTTTGGCACAAGAAAACGTAAAACTAGCTCAGCACCGCCAGGAGCAACAGTACAACAAACAAGCACGAATTCAGACTTTTCGGCCAGGTGATAAAGTACTGTTGCTACTTCCAACATCGGAATCTAAATTGTATGCTAAGTGGCAGGGGTCATATGAGGTGATATGGGGAACTGGTAATTAAATTATGAAATCAGACAACCTTTTCTAGATAGTCGATTTCCACCTAACCCAAGGAATAAATTGTCATGCCATTTAGTTCAGGGTACTCGGTTCCCTTTACACAGTACCCTTACAGGTTGGGAGGGAAATCTAACACCAAGAATCATTTGATCTCTGTAACACTGTCATTGTCTCGTTCACGCAGAAATTACCACAGAAATAAAAGAGAAATGGACATCAATGAGAATTTAATTATTAAAGTTGAAAAATATAATGTTCTTTATGATGCCAGTGTCAGTGGTTATAAAGACAATACAAAGAAAGAAACAATATGGTAAAAAATAGCAGAACAATTGGAAATTGATGGAATGTCTATCTTTATTTCACTTTAATTTTAGTCAAAGTGATGGGGAGCACCACACACTGGTTTCATATTTCTGTAAAATGACGCCCAATGTTGACCAATAATAATAATAATCACATTCTCACACTAACTGAAGATTTTATTAAAACCAAAAATCAATAAAAAAAATTGTATATTAAACTAATTTTCTCAGTATTTACAAATTAATATGTGTAGATGTATTATTTTTGAATAATTTACAAGTTAAACCAGATCACATATAAACATTTACTGTTAAATGTAATTCTTTTAGTGTGCGGTTGTGGCAAAGTGGTTAATAGTGTGCAAGTGCAGGTGATCAAACAACAGACAAACAATTGTAATCCAGGGGCAAAAGGTTTGTTTTATTTTATTCCTTATGTCCAGTGCCTGATTGCGAAACAAACAGTAAATAATAATGCTGGTAGGTAATACAGCACCACGTATTACTTACATTTACTATCCCTGGGCTGGTCCCAAAATCAGTCCCGTTATTGTATCCCCACATTAAACACAAAACACATACACAAGTCTGTTTAGTACGTGAATTAGTGATTGTGGTACAATGAAGTTTACAATGATACAAGTGAAAGTGTTGATCCGGCTTTGTGCTGGCCCAATGAGACAGCTCCGGACACATGTTAGCCGTCTTGTGGTTCACAAACACAAACAATTACTAACAGACACAAACAAACAAACACTCACGAATATTATTAAAACACAGGTTTATTTCAGCAGTGGTTATTGCGTATCTCACGGTCCTTCAGGTTCAAGTTCACAAACCAAGAGAAGGAACAGATTACGATTATCCATCCCCCTTATATGCTGTCACGCATGACCCCTTGGTAAATGAATGCAGTTGCCTTTACAATCTGCGGCTGATACATTGTTTCCCTTCCAGGTCGATACGTTCTTGCAACAGAGTCTCGCCTTTTCCAGACTGACCGACTTCCCAACCTGGAGATAGGTTTCTTGATTGTTTGAGTAGCATTATTCCTTGGGATAACAAAATATTGAGCGCAAGTCATGTGATTTCATAAAAATGGCAGGTCCTCAGTGTTTGGTATTTGACTTGAGTTAAAATTACCAAATGAGTTGGTTAAGAATCTGTATAAATAGCCATTCAAAAGACATGATGTTAATTAACACAAAAACAGCGATAGATACAACCTTACCCCGCTTGAGTAAGGCGGCCTGGCCTGTCTGTGAGAGAAGTTGCCCAGAGAATTCAACGATCAGCAGATTAGTCCACAGAAACCAGGAATTCGGCTCTGTGAGGGTCAGACCAGATCTGGGAAGGCAGAGGATGACTGTTGCATTGTTCAAGCCAACTGGTGGGGTGGTGGAAGTGTGATGATGTAGGGCAGACTCTCCTTTAACAAACCTTTAGTGCAGATTGAGGGCAACCTTACTGCTCAGCGATACATTGAGGAAGTCCTTGAGGCAACAGTTTTTCCATTCCTGCAAGCCAATCCAGAAGTGTCGCTTTTCCAGCAGGACAATGCAAGACCACACAGCGCTAGGATTACCATTGCATGACTTCAAGAAAACAATGTTGAGGTCTTGCCGTGGCCAGCTTTTTCTCCTGACCTGAGTTCACTAGAACATCTGTGGGACCAAATTGCCAGTTCCATCCATATTTTTTTTTTTTTTTTTTGGGGGGGGGGGGGGGGTAACAAATCATCATAAATCAATGAATAAAATACTATATGGACTGCATCAGTCTTGACAAAGTGAACATGCCCCCACCCCAAAAGAAATTGGATAGTCCATTATTTTTATCTTCATCAGCAACTGTAAAACCACTCTCTTGTATTTTATTAATGTTACGTTAGAAGATTGCTACGACCATTAATATATGATGAAGAGGCCTATAGCAGATTCTTTTGTTCCTGTCAGTAAGGAGATGATAGAAGAGGATAAAACCTCGTGCTTCAATTCGGGACTGTGAAACGTCAGATCAACTAGGCCCAACAGCGCCGTTGCCAGATTTAATTCCGGACTGTTGGGACTCCAGTCAGTGGATTAATTTTTCATCAAACTACCCAAGGCTGTTTCCTTCAAAGGGCTCTTTCCGATGCAGCATATGTCAAGATACAAACAGTTTAGGAGTGTCAAGATCGCAAGGGGTAAGGGTTTCTAAAGAGTGAGGTTTAGGAACTGTAACTTCCCATGGAAATTCAAAGTCAGAAAAACTGACATCGTTGCGGAAAAAAATACACAGGAATAAGACATCTGAAGCACACATTAAAGCTTCCAAAATTCTTGATAAATCTCAAAAAAGGGGATTAGAAACGGTTATTGTAGAAAAACAAAGAGAGTTATTTGCATCAACTGCAAGAGTGTTTCAGACTGCATATAACTGTGCAAAAATGAACAGACCATACACAGTCTTTCCGGTAGTAATTAAACTGCAGGTTACAAATGATGTTGATGTTGGCCTTATTTTGCATTGTGAGAAGTCTGCTGAGTGCATAATCAACAGCATTGCAGATCAAATGAGAAAAAAACGTATGCAAAGAAATTGTGGAGAAAGCTGCAAAATTGTCAGTCTATATAGTTGAATCCACTATAGTATCAAGCAAAGCTGTTTTAACTGTATACATCGGTGCTGCACTGACCATTGAAAAACCAACTACTTTTTTTCACAACCTGTTTCAACTTCCATGTACAGCTGTGAATCATATTGAAATTGTACTGCTGGATTGTTTGTCACATCAGTGATTCAACCATGACTTTCTTCCACAACACTGCATTAGTATTTGTAGTGATGGTGCAAGCGTCATGTTGTGGATAAAATCAGGCATTTTACAACGTCTTAGCAAGAAATATCCCAGGCTTAAAAAGTGGCACAGCCTCTGCCATATAATTGAATTGAGAATTTCAGACGCAGCTGATTCCGCTGCAGCTTCAATTATTTGATTTCTTTTTTTGGAAAAACTGTACGATGTATACCACCAATCTCCTAAAAACCAACAAGAACTATCGGAAAGCGTTGCTGAGTTAGGAGTTTAATTACTTAAAATTTATCACGTTTTGTCAGTACGTTGGATTGCTTTGAGCAAGAGGGCTGTCAAGGCTGTGTGGGAATCATTTCCTGCTCTCCACAAACATTTTGTACAGGCTGTCACAAGTTCACGAGGTGCTAAACTGCGGTTAACTTTCAGCAGACTTAAAGTCATGGCGTCAGAAGATTTCTTGCTAAATATAGCTGTGTCGCTGATGCAGCTGGAGAAGTTGCAACGCTTTCTGAAATCTTGCAAAGAGATGATGTAACAATGTCAGGAGCGTGCCAAATGATCAGTCAAACAGTGCGTGCAATTGAGAAATTGAAAGAAACTCCAGGTAAACATGTTAAAGAGGCTTTGGAAGCAATTGAAATGGGGTCTTTCACGGGGGTACAGATTACAGTGAACCAGTCACTCAAGACAAACAAGGATGAATCTTCCCCCGTTCTAACAAGTTTATCTGACAATCTGAGATCTAGGCTGTATGCAGTGAGCTCATTGCATGTCTCAACTACAGCTCCATCGACTGATTGAGTTTATTGATCCAATAAAACCGCTTGACATTTTTAATGAACATAACTGGCCCAGTGCAATAGATTCTCCATCGACTGAGGGTGAGGAACATTTGGAATGGTTTTGCAACAGGTTCAACTTGGACTTTGAAACCATACAGGGAGGATTTCGGGACTACATTGAACAATGAACTCCAGCCAGCAATAACAGTGGCTGATACTCTCCCTGTGACATCTGCTGACTGCAAACATGGGTTCAGTACAATGAATGGCATTATGACACCGACAAGACATAGACTGTTGAGCATCTATCCGCACTCATATATGTTAGTTTAGTTGGACCACCACTACAGCAATGGCAGCCATTGCCATATGTTAAAAACTGTCGAATGAAATGCAGATGATAACCAATCCAGGAAATGTACACAAGATAGGTCATTATAGAGGTAGTGTGTTCTATTATTTTCATTATTTTAGGAATAGATATATGAGTGCCTATGTCTATTTTCTATTGCTCTTTAGCATGTGCTTATTATCTATTTTGTTAGACACAGTTAAAGTTATCAATTTCTACAACAGGCCTCTGTTTTTTGTTTTGTTTTTGTTCTCCGCTAAGATTTTTAGTAACTTGTGATGTGCATTGCAGTGTTTATGGGAGTTGTACATTTCGTGTTTAACAGTAACAGGTTCTTTTTTTTTTAATGTAGCAAGAAATATTGGTGGGGTTTTAAGATGAATATTGTTAATGGGGAAGAGACTCAGCAGAACGTATTTCAGTGACGCAACTGTTAAACTGGAACTTGTAGAATGGAAATTATCATGTTTGATACAGAATTAGAATGCTTGGTGTAAATAATTTTCCATGTAGATTTGTGGCATGTATTTGTCTGACAATATTGGTTTAAATTTTGCTATGTTATATTTCCACTCATACTCCTTTATATCCTCTTTATATTATTGTGCTCTTTTTAGAGATTTTTAGTTTATGATGCAGCATTAACATATCTTCAGTTAGTGTGTCCTCATCCCTGTAGTATTAATTGTGTTCTTTTGAGAACTGAATATTTGAGGGCTAAAAAACCAACCTTTGGTGTATTGTGTCCTGTATTGTCAAAAGATAACTTTTTTTTTTTTTTTTACCTCTGCTTTCACTTTACAGTAACCGTAGCGTAATGTTAACTTACAAGTATAAACTGCATGCAAAATAATAGATTTTTTATTTTATTAAAACAGTTTTTGGATCATTTGTCAGCAATGCATAGTAATCAGTATTGTTCAAATTGTTCCTTGTTGGTTTATTGGATCTGATATATCTTTGCATTTTTAAAATTGATTCATTTTGTTGACTACGTGCAAAAAAGAGACTGTAGTAGAGCTGTAAATTTGATAACAAAATATCCCAGAACTTTTGTCACCAGCATCCTCAGTGGTACACTACTCCTTGGGATTCCTCATGTACGTGTATCCAGCTTTGTGCTTTACAGTCCACTCATTATTTTCTATAGGAGTCTAACCCTGCTGAACAGGTCTATGCATCATTGCTGCCAGGATTGCGTTAATGTTCAGGGAGGTCATACCCAATACTAATTTTAAAATGTTTTCATTTTGACAGTGTGTCACATTTCGTGCTGAATATTTATTACGATTCTTTGATCTGTATTTTTGTTCACACCTATATTTAAAATATTTAATTAAATCTATTAGACCTGAGTGTAGCATTTCTTTTCTGCATCAGTATAAATTCCAATTAAGCCTACGTAGAAGGCGTTACCCCATCCCCCACCCCCTCCCAAAACAGTTGCAACTTGCAACCTGGCCAGTGCAGAGGGACAGACACAGCCTTCCACCATGTGATTGCAGCTGAGAACTAAGTATTTACACAATAGGAACCATGCTAGCTATAAACTCCCTAAGACAAGTGCCTATCTCTGACATCTGCTGCACCAGAGCCTGGTTATTTTCATCCATTATTTTGGAGCTTGCATCCTTTTGGGTTTTGAGCAGCTGCACAAATTAGAAACACAGCTCTGTACCTTGTATCTATAATTTAATGTTAGGAATATATATATATAATATAGTAATATATATATATATCTATATCTATATATATATATATATATAGTATAATATATATATATCACCAAAAACAGATAAAATACAGTAAGTCATGGTAAAATATCCGAAGGAGGGTAAATGACTATTTTGGGGTTTAGTGCTTTTATGTTAGCTACAATCTAATACTCTGTGTGCTTTTGTGCCATTTAATACATCTGCATTTGACTGTAATTTTATTTTACATATAGGAGTAAGTAGTTACATATCAGCAGAGAGAAACATGCTTCTGTCCATCTTCCTGTGAATTCAGGAGCCTTCACAACAGACCTCCTGAATTATATCAAAAGTGAAAATGAATACAAATAATTGTGTGTTATGAGTTCTCAACATTGCTGCAGGTAAACATCAATTAAGGTCTACAATTCCGCAGGTGAAGACAGGAAAATTATGGCCAAGCATTTATTGAGCTGTTTAGTTTTTTTCAACATGGTGTTACATTCAACACATAGGTAAGGTGAGTTACTGAAGGATTCACACAAGGGTAGCACTTACTGATACTTGCCATAGGCAGATCAGTTTTATTTTGCAAAATGAGGAATAATCCAAAAGAGGCATGATAGAACATAAGGTCCAGGCAGCCGCCTTGTTCTCCCACAGGGTTTTCTTAAAATACATTCTAGTATTGTGTATTATTTCTGAAGGATTGTTTGCTGTGCTGAGTTCCGCTGTCTTGTCCAGCACAACAGATTGAGAATCCTTTCAAACTGTACTGCAGGCAGGTAACCAAGCAACAGGCACAAGCTCGTCGTGTATAAGTAATATGATTAACTGCACTAAACTATCAAAATAAAACAAAAATTAGCAATTTTAAATATATCCATAGATCTGACTTCTTGGTTGAGAATAACAATGAGTGGTTTAACCCTACATTGTTATCTACGTTATATGGTATTTGTAAGTGTTTTGCTACCCTTTTGTACATAGAAACTGTTGAAGCAATATTGTGTTTACATCTTTAAACAATTATAAATATATTATAGTGACTCAAAGGGATGCAAAGACTTGCATGGAGGTAAAGCTTATTTTCGTCAACCACAAAAAAATATTTGTACCCAGAACTAAGATTAAATATAAGCCATTTACATGCCCTTGCCAAATTGTATCCCATCAACGGCACAGCCCTGCAGAACACTATATATCATGCCCTCTGATAAGGGTTCCATAAAAAATGTAAAATACATTTTTAAAACTCTGTCTGGAAAAAAGAAACTTTGTGGTGTGGGGTGTGCTGATACTTGTGTGTTCCAAGTAATTACTTTTAAGGAATTTGAAGTTAAAATAAAACGTGTTCATTACTCAACACAAAACAATGCAGCTCCTTGGTTTCCCTTGTTTTTGTGTTATTTAATACAGAGCATGTCAGGATTAGACTAATTAAAACCCACTTCTATTCTATCAGTGATTATTTGCCTTTATTTTATCCTTTGATATGAAATCATTTTCATCTCATTTGCCTTTGAAATGCGGCATCTCTGCAGTGAATTGTGGGATTGTGGACATAGTGTAATCTCTGATTAAACATGACAAAGAAACGCATATCCCAGTTTCCACAGCGGTAGCTCTTGAATTTGGGTTAATGCAATGTCACGTTTATGTGATGAATCAGTTGCTAGTTATGCAACAGACCTTCATTGTTATTTTACAGCTTCGGTATGGCAGCACTGCAGTAAAAATGTCAACACCCAGGATGAGAGAAAAGTTTGCTTTCAATTAGCTTTCAAAACACTCAAGATGGAAGCAAATTTCATTCATTGGTACTCAATTGTAAATGTGAGGGAAGGACAGCTTTCTTGTTTTGAAATCAACACATTAATTAATAGGCTTTGGATTAATATGTTTGGATTAATTTATTTTACTTTAAAGCTGCTGATAAATAAAGATAATTTCTTGGAATAAACAAGTATAAGCACACCTCTAGTGATGACTCTCTATGTGGTCTTCCCTGAATATTAGAGGCAGTGATCATTAGGGAATGGTCACATATTCCTCAGAACAATGTAAACCTGCCTCACCGAATCAGTACTGTCTTGTTACCATGGTGGCTATATTCACAGTGTTGTTGGAGGTGTTTCTGTTTGTCCAAAATCTGTCTAAATTCTGTATAATTCAGTTACTATATATATATATATATATATATATATATATATATATATATATATATAGAGAGAGAGAGAGAGAGAGAGAGAGAGAGAGAGAGAGAGAGAGAGGGGGGGGGGGGGGTTAGAAAAAACTTGTTTGAAACTTCTGTGATGATGAGTCTCCATCACCATGTTGCAGCGGCAAAATTAAATCACTTACAATTACCATCTGTACCAGTACCAAAAGTCTGAAACTTTCTTATATCGAATGTGAAAAAAAAATGTAAATACCTCTTATAAATAATGAGATATACAGTAAGTCGTCAAACTAAGATTAATTATTCTTCTTCCTCTCCCATTTACTTTTTTTAAGAGTGTGTAACAACTATTCAAACAGAAAAGCTAAATAACTGGACATCTACCAATCATGTGATTCCACATGTTGGTCAACGTCAAAATAAACCAGCGATTGCATTCCAGTTGATATCCACACCATTTATATTAAACAATACATTTATATTTTAAGACAGAACATATCGCAGAAAAGAATAAAAAAGAATTACCGTGGTTCGAACTTGCAACATGACAATTTTTAAACTTACATCCATGCCTGATCAGGTTTCTGCTCGATTCTAGAAATGCTCTATTTCCTGTTTGAAAATTTCTGGTTTCCTGTTTGGTAGAATGTAGTGCTCTGAGCAGATTGTTCCCCAAGTAGTGTCTAGGATCAGTGAGAGAAACAAAAAACAAAAAAATACCTTGTCATTGTCCTGATTACGGGAAGGGAAACTGTACCTAACCGTACCCTAACACTAACCGTAACCTTGTACATTTATTTTCTGAAAAGTGTTTTCTGTGTTTTTCTCTCACTGATCCTGGATCAGTACTTGGGTGAACAATCTGCCTGCACTGAATGTATTTCTTAGTTTAACACTAGAACGGCAGGGTTTAAGCTATTAACTGCCAGCAGTAGTCATTTTGACTACATTCTAAACAGCTTGATACAAAAATGAAACACAGACTATCAGACAACTCACAATATTTATTTATGAACATCGTATCTAACATTTGCATAGCAGAAACACTGTATTTAAATTTCAAAATAAACATAAAAGTTTTTATTTTCGAAATTCTCGCATATAATGCATGACGTACAAACGTGAAAAACTATAACAAAAAAAACATTTCAAAAGAAGATATTGCATAAACAGGTGTAAACTGCTAAATGTACATACAAAATTATAAAAACTAAGTAATTATTTACAAAAATAACATAAAAGACTTTTTTTCACATTAGCCTACTGCATAGTATGACTTCAAAAAATGATAACTATAATAAAATAAACATTTCAAAAGAAAATATTGTGTAACCATCTGTAAAGTGGTTATATGTAAGCCTACATACAGAACTTTCTAATCGAAATAATTACTTATAAAAAAAGAAAATAACTCTGTTCACATTGTGTAACAGGAATGCGCATTCAAGCAAACAAAGTAGCCCTCATATTAGCACAATCGACACAGATGTAACGCTTATCAACTTGTCCTGTGCATTTACCACATACTGCTCTTTCACACCGGGCACAGATATCAGATGTTTTATTTTGATTGCATTCAGTTACCTGTCATTGTTTTCTGTTGCGTGTGTCACTTGATGCGCATTGTATCCCATTTGAGCTGCGTTTCCCTGCCGCTTTGCAGCTTTCTGATCGAAATGTTTCTGCCAAAGCTCCGTGGCTAGCATCATAAGATGATATTTTCCCCTGTGCATTCATTGTACAAAACGAAGAAATTGACGGCTGCAATGTCCAGTACATTGTAAAATACAGCAACTGGACATCGGTGATTGCTTTCACGGAGAACTAAGTTTTGCGCAGATGGTGGAATCTTTCTTCTCGCTTTGTTTACTGTCCAACCAGGCTGTGTGTTTTTTTTTTCTTCAACTGTTTTGCTAATTACAGTGAAATAAAAATTGTCATTGGTAACATTCATCCCTTTTCCTAAGCACGGTTACATCAGCCAAAGTATCACATTGACACTCAGTCTCTGAACAGCTGGACAAGTTTCATGTTTGCACAGGTAGGGGTATGGCCCGCTGCCAGCCAAAACTTGAACCCAAATTTGACAGGCTTGTTTGACGTGTATTGTGTCTAGGGACAGTGCTTTGTCGGAAACAGCTGCTTGTCCATGTATTGTTTTATGTTTAGCTTGAAACAGGCAATGCTGTTTTCAGTGAAGTCGTTACAAATTCCTGCTACCCATGCAAATATATTTGTAGCTGCTCTCAAATCAAAACACAAAAATATGAAGATTTCTCGAAAATAAGTCTTGTAATAGTAATATTATATGACAGCACACTATATGTTGACTTTATTTTTGCGATTCTGACTTTCAAACACCATCAGGATATTTAATATATCTATTTAGGAAAAGTCAAGAACAGGCAACCACTGATCGTTAACACATTAAAATTAAAATTTTAAAAGTGAAAACCATCAAAATGACTACCATGGCGGTTCTATTGTTAATTAAAAATAAATAAAGGAATAAGTTATTTGGTAGAAATAGATAAATGATTTAAACAAATGCATAGAGGAATAAATACATTTAAAAATACATATTTTTAAATAAATAAATGTAGAAATGAATAGTTTATATTGTGACGGGCACGGCTGGACTGACTCGCCATTGCCACCTGTTGGCGAATGGAGTGCTGTACTCAGCCAGTTTTCTACACAGGTTAATGTGTAGCAGAGGATGCTGGGAGTGAGAAATATGGTAGCGGAAAGTTAAAGTTCCAATACTGTTAAATGCATTACCCTTCCGGTGTTATTTGTGTAATACGTGGATGTCAACTTGAGAAGCAGAGTAGCGCTCTGAGGTGGGGAAGGGCTGTCTGTGTCTATATGGGTGTATGTGGATGGTGCTGATTTGCTGTTAGCTGCATAGTAAACTGCATTAAATGCAAGAGCTTTTGTGTGTATCTCCAATAATTGTCATGCTCACTATAATATTATAAATGTATAAATAAATTATGAAATAGCAAGCTAGAAAAATACATGTCATATTAATTGACAACTTTGTCCCGGAGTACTTTTGAAAGCGACTTGGTGCTCATGGTTGAGTCTTTGCTTTGAAATGCATGTTGAGCAGCTTGAAGGAGACCAACATGACAAGGGACACAAGGTCATCACTAATGTTTAGGAACAGCAAAAGCCTCAATCTTCTAAGAGAACACTTGCAGTTATACATCCATGCAGAGGCTTGAGCAACCTGAATTTCACCTCATGCTATTCAAATGCAACATTGCAATTCCTTCTTCACTTGCAGCCCCTGAAGGATTAATTAAAACAAAGTCAACAAGAGGCTACAAGGAGTTTTGTTTACCACATGACAAGATTGGCCTAATTGCTTCTCCTAACTTGGACTTTTGTGTTTGATAAGCCTTAGGCTTAATTTAGTAATAAATATAGTGTATAAAAATATAAAATATATTGAAAAGGGGGGAGTGAATACAGAAATGAACGGTGATAAATATGTGTGCATTTCTTGTTTGTTGATTTAACATGGATGTAACACGACTCTATCTCTCACCAAGTCGCCGCCTTGTGTGATTTCGCTTGTGCATCTTGTTGACATACTCCTGCTCTTGCGCATATTTTGTATTTTATAATTGGAGGCTTCCATTGTTTAAAAAAAAAATTATAATAATTGAATTCACTTCTATAATATCAAATACATGTATGTGCTGTTAAGTACAACCATGGGTTGATGATAAGTATTGTAGTGATCTCGGTTCCCACAGGCAAGCGACTCACACAGGGCAAGGCAATTCACACACAGAAGAAGGGCAGACGTGAACCTGGGACCTCTCGCACTAAATAAAGCATAGCGCCAATACCACTGTACAAATAGCTGGCTCCTTTGCAAGGAGTGTATATCGGGCTTATGTCTTTGTATGTGATTACATCACGTACCAGCCCTGCTGCTGCCTTCCCCTGTGCCCGCTATATTATTATTATTATTATTATTATTATTATTATTATTATTATATTATTATTATTATTATTAATAATAATAATGTCTAGATAAAGAAAACTGTGGTCTTTGTTAACACAAAAAGGATAAAAAAAAAACTGGCCTAACAGGACATTTTTTTAAACAGACATACCACAACCTAAAATAACCTTAAAATGATGTCTAAGACAGAAGTTGCCTCGACGTTTTCAAAAAGACGTTGTGCATTGGTTGTATTTTGGTTGACTGACATTGCGACTCAAATACAACCAATACCCCCCCCCCAGGAATGCTACACTTAGAAAACTGTCACTCGATCAGAACTGGGAAACCTCCCATCATCTCCTTTGCGATGCCAACCCCACTTAATGGTGTTTTCCGTTTGTGTTCACCTTCTTCTTGGGATGTGAAATTTATTGTTTGAATTTACTGAAATGCGCTGCATCTTTAGAAATAAGTGTAAATTCATTTTACAAAAATGTGGAGATTTACACTTGGTTACGACCCTGACTGAAGATGTCATTAGCAAAGGTTGTACTAACGAGGTCAAACAATGGATCAAGTTTTACTAAACATTTTAAAATTGATAAACAAACAATTACCATAATGAACAGTACCGTAGTATGTTGCTTAAAACATAATAACACAATATTCATAATAAAGTTAAGTTCTTAATTATAAACAGTAACATGTTTAAAGCTTGGGACTCCCTGTCTGTAGCTTGGTGTTCTTTACATTATCTTCAGCATATTTTAAGTGATTGAAAGCTGAAATTACATTTTTTAAAAACACACTTTTCTTAAACCAATACAGTATTGGTAAGCGATAATCAGTTTGTTTGGAAACTAGGCTTTAATCACTGATAATAGGTGCACAGGCGTGACTCTGAGTGCTGTGGGGCTCAAGCAGTAATGGGGGAAAATAAGGTCCTGCACAGTGCAAATAAATCACCTGTTCTGTCAAATTATAGTGTGGATGCTTCACAAGCTGAACTGTTATTGCAGCATTTAAAAATATAAAATCCATTTATACAAAGACTCCCAGCTTTCTTGAAAAGATCTGCGTTTCCCTTATTTTTCTTTTGTATTTGTTTTGCTCTCATTAGAGTCTATTGTAGATAAGGTGTCCGTCAGTTCTGGCAGATTCTACTGTACTTGTTGAAGTGGTTTTCTCCCACTGCTATTTACAAAAAAATCCATCTAGCTATTTCATCCCGAGGGCTCAACCTACGTCATGCCTACTTTAGATCCCTGTAACGAGATCCAGACTGCCGTGCTTGATCGTATGCCTGGAGAGGACATTCATCTTATTGACTGCGGACAGCCCTTGTAACTTCCAGAGATATGTGCTGAAAAAAATGAATGCCTACAAGGCTGACTGCAGTCGTACAGCTGGACTGGAAACTACCATACGAGTCAAAATAGGCTGCAAACTGGTGCTTCACAAGAACATTGACATTGCCACTGGTCTCATCAATGGGGCAATAGGGAAGCTTCAAGCTGTTTCCTACTATCTTAACCCCACCTGCATTAATGCAGTTGCAGCGTATAATTGGCTCAGAGGGATTTATTGCCCTAAGTTGATCAGCTTGAAGGAGACCATCTTGACAAGGGACATCACTAATGTTCAGGAACAACAAAACTCTCAGTCTTCTAAGAGAACACTTGCAGTTACATATTTATTCAGTGGCTTGAGCAACCCCAATTTCACCTCATGCTATGCAAATGCAACATTGCAGTTCCTTCTTCACTTGCAGCCTCTGAAGGATTCATTAAAACAAAGTCAACAGGAGGCTACAAGGAGTTTTGTTTACCACATGACAAGACTAGCCTAATTGTTTCTCCTAACTTTAACTTTTGTGTTTGATATCACCCCTTCAAATGGCTGTTATGTTTTTCTAACTTGTTTTTTTTTACATTGACAATGTTTTTGTTTTATATATATATATATATATATATATATATATATATATATATATATATATATATATATATATATATATATATATATACTGATGCTGGTAACAATAATAACTTCACAATAGAAGCCACCCTCAAGCCTAATAAAAACAAACACATGACTAGCAATAAGAGATGCCAGACAAGCATGGGCAAGAAAAGTTAAAATTAGACTACATAAAAAAAAGAAAATCTAAAACAGGTGAGAGTGATTGGCATTAATGTGCAGTGTTATTTTTTTCTTACAATACTGGGTGTTTAAAAAAAAAACAGATTATTCAATTACAGGGCAGAAAAACAAAACAATAATAATGATAGTCTATAGAATGAAAAGAAGATGACTCAGATATTACATAATGAGGTAATACTCAACTGGGTTTGTGCCATGCTGTGTAGACTGGAACAATATGAGTTAGGTGGGGTGGAATAACAGATTACTAGGAGTGTTGTGTGTCATGGTTTGCTGTGCACGCAAACAGCTGTTATAATTGGACAGGGGACTGGGTTTTTTCAGCAGGTTTAGAGCATTGAACCTAGTTTCTCCGATTTCCAGGTTCTCCGACTTTTGGTTGTCGAACCCTTTTTCCACCACAAATCTGAACACAAGGCTGTTTTAAGTTCTTGGTATATTGAGAGGCGCAATTGCAGTTCAATTGTTTGACAATTACATCATGTTTCAATGACATTTTTTCGTAATCATTATTTTTAGAAAGAACTAAAATGAACTTAATATATTCAATGACAAATGTTTCTAATGTAAGTCTTCATAGTGCAGACATTTGCCATTAAATTGATTGTTTCTTTTAGTATTCCTAAATTTAGCACTGTTAATTATTTAATAGCTATGGGGATTAGTCTTATTATAGTCTAATTATAGTATATTATAGTGATGATGTCATTTTTGACACTGTAGCAGGGAGATCTGTGTTGACTCTGCCGGCGTGTTCATGGGCTGCAGGAAGAGGGCGGCAGTCGCCCAACAACCGCCTGTGAGTCATGGCAGTGACACGGGGAGGTGGGAAAGTGGGTGTGTGGACTTTCCCCCTCTCTGAATGGCTGAGAGGCGAGTCTTGGGTGATTGTTGGTCCTATAAAATAACGCTCTGCTGTCTCCTCAGGTCTGCCCTTATAGACTCGCTGAGAGTGCGGAAACGCTGGTCGCGGACCGAGAACCAGCCGGGAGAGAAAAAGACACGGAAGTGTCACAGTGAGACAGTGAGAGCGGGGAACCCTTGGGCAGACCCCTTAAAAATATAACAGAGCAGGCTAGGTAGCCGGCAGTGTAGGATGGAGATCCGGCTCGCACAGGCAGCGGTGACCGGGATATTGCTGCAGAGTGCAGCACCTTTTATTTGTAGTTTTGTTATTGTGTTATTTTGTCCTTTGTTATTTTTGCCTTCTGTTTTCGTTGTTATTTCCTTGAGCACCTGCAAGGCGCCGGTATTGTGTACCATCACTTGGTATGCCCGTGGTTCTGTTTACCATCGTTGGTAAATCAGACCACGGACCCACAGCGCCATCTGCGGGATAAACTGAATAACAGCACCCCGAAAATAAAACTGGGCACCTGTGTGGTGTTGCCAAATCCACTTGTCTGTCTCCTGTGTCAGTGAATTACCCACCACCCTTCCACAGACACATTATTTTGTTTTTTAAGGGTTGATATTTTAGTGTTTTAAACTGTCTCTCTGTGTGATAGCAGGTCAGTTATAGGTAATGACCATTTATTAAAATAATTAACCTTTACAGCTGTCCACACACTATAACCAGATTCATTCTATTGTTTTTTGGGGGGGATTTGAGGGGGCGTGGCACAAATGTAAACCAGCAAATGGTGCTTATTGTTGAAGACAATATTAACCCTTTTTAAGTTTTGCACTTGCATGTTTAACCATAGAGTGTTAAGACAGACTACACACACTGTACAGTACAAGTGCTGGTACTTCAGTGGTAAGGATGGCTGAGTCTTTGTTTATCTACAAGCAATAATCTACAAGGATAATCTCATACTAGAAAAATGTGGAAGAATCCCTGTTTTCAATACAGATTACATGTTACACCAGAAAGCACAAGTGGGTCACTGTAGCAGTCAGTGCTACAGTGGCCCAAACCACCTTCAACACTGGAGATGCACACCAGCTTCCACGTGAACAGACTGCTGGGTGAAGAGTGGTCATAGCCACCATGAAGCCCATTCTGTAGTTTATTATTTTGTCAGTCAGTGTACACAAGCTGATCCAATTAAAACCATTGTCAAGCGTAAATGTCAACTGAGATTTCAAGACTACAACAGATTCGTCTTTCGTCAACATGAATATTTTTAATACGTTAAGTATTTTTTAATCAATTCTGAAATACATGTGGATCTTTTTTTTAATCCAGGAATCAAATGCTCAGTCTATTTAGTACAATTCGATACTCACAAAGCAGAATTTAAAACCAACTGAAGTTCAGATACAAGACTTTGCTAAGACAGCCAAAGGAGAGTTACAATAATCAAAGCAAGATGTGATACAGAGGTTAAGAGGGTTACCGCATGAGATCCTGCTAATTATTTCTGCCATGGCGCGGCTGTGAAACATATTGATTTAAATGAAAGGAATCTTTTTTATTGTATTTTTTATTGTTGTGTTTTATTGTAGAATTATGCATGCTATTCTGGATTGCCTAGCAGTTTTATATTCAAATTGAAGACAGATACCTGATAATATAATTCTAATTAAGGGGTTTGATCTGTATCAACTGCAACCAGTGCAGTAAAAGGCTGCCAGCATCAGACGGTTCTCAGAGAGATAGCAGGTTTGTGGTCTATCTTGTATCGTTCTGCTAAACATTCTACATGCAAAAGGTGAATGGGCTTTTAAATCAGTAAATAGGCGACCTGTGATAATTTTGTTTTGTGAAAATAAATATTCTTAACTTCTCATCTGGTTAAGTTTTTGCTGCTACTTTTCTTTTTTTTCATAAATTAGATATTATTGTAGCCTTGTTTGTTTCAGAGGTTTTAGGTGCTGAGCCCAAATAGAGATGGGCAATTGAAGATAGGAATTAATTGGTAATGCTAAAATGATCAAGTGGTGAAAAACTACAGGGAGGGAAGGAGGGAGGGAAGCATAAGTTGTGTCTGACTTTCCTGACAAATTGATTATTTTAACCCATGCAGAACCAACATGTTTCCTATTTATCCTTGGTGAAAATCCAAACCTATTTTATCTTTTCCTTTTAACTACAACGTCTCCCACATACCGGTCTACAGGGAATGGCTGTTATGATTTGATTTGCTCAATTTGCCAATTTGTGTTTTTCTTCCCACAAAAATATAATTCAGCTTTAGAACACCCTCACGCATTGGGTACATAAATATAACCCACAGGAATGGCATTTTCAGATAAGCCAGTCTTTGAGAAGGAAATGCAGGTAACTTAATGGCTTCTGAGAGGTGACTAAGGGCGAGCTTTAAAAAGATGAAATAGCAATAACAGGAACGAGGCGGAATGCTGAGAGGAGGCCAGCCTGTCTTTGTTAGTAGACAATCACATCCTATTTACCTGTCAGGTCGCTCTTTCTTCTCCACAGGACCGTGACACAACTATGAAAAACAATATTTTGTCTTGCAGACAAAGGCTAGCGTACGCTTGGTTTCACTTGCTTGAACCCCAATGGCTATTTGAGGAATGCTAGAGCTTTTCAATCATAGGAAAATCAGTTTATGGAAAAATAAAAGAATGCCAAAGCCCCTTAAGTGCTTTAGCTGTGTAAATCATATTGTAAATCAAATTGTAAATCATATTGTTTTGTATTTGGTTGCCTTCAAACTGGCACTTCTAGACAAATTTCACTAATTAAAGGATTTATCTTTTGTCCCTACATCAGATATTTCGATGACCTGTAGCAGATCTTAAACAGCTAACATCATAAAGGAGTTTTAAAATATCTGTATATTAGTTAGTTTTAATTTTGTGAAAATAAAGTTCACAAACTGTAATTCATACAAAAATAGTATTTGACCAATACCGATAAACTGAATAAATAATCCAAGTGAAACAGACCCTGTTTATTACTTAATCTTGGACTAACTGATGCAAGACCAGTGCTAATAGGGGTCTGTGAAGCCAGCCGTTTGTGTTGAAATTATAGCTTGTGAGAAAGAGCTTTGTGTTTAACACAGTTCAAGTAGTATGTTTATTTAAAAAATCGTATTAATTTTCAGTACGGAATGATTTATGATAACAATAACAATAATAGATATTGACTCCAGTATATGGGCTGTACAATACAAGCTGAGATCCAGTCAGATATTAGAGATGCTCTGACATTCATGGGGTTTCCATGCATGTTTTTGTTTTTTTTTTAACTCGAGACATTTACATGTGTATAATGCTTTTTTGGGTTTCCATTTGTTCAGTTTATGTTACTCGAGTAAACCGTGTTTTTCACCAGACGTCATGCAAATGAATGGGAAAGGTGGGGGTTGATATGTAAATTAGCTACGCGTAAAGTACTCTTGCTGTTTTTGAAGATTACTGTGAAATTTTGTGAAAATGTGGTATCCATGCGCAGAGAACTGGTACACAAATTAATCTAATCTGCTGTAATAAAACAAAATACCTGGTGCCTGTCTGGTTAATAATGTGTTTTATTGCTTTTTCCAAAATTGTTTTTCAAATGTCATTAGTAGTTAATACTGTATCATATGACTCATTAATTAAAAATAAACTCAGAGGTATAACATGAAAGTGACCAACACGTATTGCAGACCACCATGGCTGAAAACCGGCAGCAGTAGAAGTTTTAACATCTCTGCTGACAGCGAGTTTAAAACCAGCAGTAATGTATTCATGTCAGTCAGGAAAAATCTTAGAAAAGCAGGTAATGACAAGGCCAGACACGACCCCCCCGAATTACCGGCCTGGATTTTAAACATCTGCAGGGAAACTGAGGTACTGTCCCCTGACACCCCGGTTGGATTGGTGCCTAAAGTCCGGATCAATCGTCAGCTTAATCTGGCACAACTTGGACGTGAGGGTGTACAAAGAGCAAAAACATATTTTGAGATCTAAAAGAATGAAAACATACTAGAATATGTGTAAAGTTTATAGTAAATGCTTTCATACAACGAGTTAACAAACTCACTTCAAGATCCGGCTTCAGTCTTTAATGCAGAGGCTCTCCTGACTTCCTTAGTGTCATTTGAAACTCCGCCCATCATCCAGTTTATACTCAGCCCTCTAGTTTCTAGTGAGATGGCACTTTCGCTGCAGAAATTCACAATAAATGAACATATGCAATTTATTTTTAATAAGCGAACAATTAATTAAATTAAATACAATTTGGGACTATAATACACTGCAGATGTATACACAATAAACGTTTCTGGTTTTTAATTATTTGTTATTATTTTTCTTCCCACAAATGACAGGTAGCCGTATTATAAGCGGCATAAACCACTTCGGGCCGTGCCGTTCTGATGATATATACCACTTCTGGGGTGGTTAAAGGCCCTCGGCTAATGCTTCCTTCGGGCCTTATCACCACCCCAGGTGTGGTATATATCATGGGAACCACAAGGACCGTCATGATTTATACCTTACACACTCACACATATATATATATATAAAGGAATAATGTACATCCAGCTGTGTATAAAGCTGAAATCTTCTAGTGACAGACTGTATAAATCACAAGGTTTTTGTGGTATATTGTTTGTTATTGAAAAAGTGTTGAGAACAACACTGGAAAACAGAATTTGAAAATATTCTAAATCAAGTTTATTTTACAACAATTAATTTTAAACATCAGTCATCATTTTATCATTTTTTTTTGGTTGCAGGGTGAAGAGCATGGGGAGGGTGTTGGTAAACCACATATATTATTCCTAATTCACAGGACAGCAGCAAGGGCTGCGTGGAGAAATACCCTCAGGGTGTGCGACCGCCCCCGAAAATAAAGGTTGGTGGGCCCCTCACGACTGCTCAAACATACTCTTAGAAAAATACACTTCCATACATGCACTTGAATACTGTTGCCGTCTGTGATGGGGAGCACTGCCCCTATGTATATTTGCACGCTAGCTTTATTTGAATGATGATTTATATTATATATGATGGTGAAAAGCAGTGTTTTGTAATGTTTTTAAATGCCTCATGGGAATGCGTGACTGTCAGCTACTTATTATTTAACTGGCTGACAGTCACATAGATTTAATAAACTTGTGCAGACTATGGCCGAAGGGTAATAAGAAAATTAATAGCCAGTTAACCCCTCGGCCAGAATATAAAAGACCTGAAGTTTGGCTATACAGGTAGAGCGTGTTTGTGAGTGGAGAATGGGTGTGGAGTTAGGAGGTAATTTAATATAAGAATTAACAATTGTTTCACGTGCTGGCTTTAAACCAGCATGATACTTTGTTGTTTGTTTGGCCAATGTGCCTTTTTGTGTAGCGTTTTGTTTAAAATCTGCATTTTTATTTAATAAAAGTACTAACGCTATAGTGCCTCAGTTTAGCCCCACCATTACTTGTTGTGGTGTCTGTTTCTGGACTGCAGCCATCCTGCTCACATCGTCATATGCTTAATAAAGGTTGCTAACAACGTCAACTTTATTGTGAAACTAGATTATATACATCAGCTCTCCTTAGTCAGTGCTTGGATTACAGGTGGGCCAGGGTCTTCTTCCTTGTTTTTAAGAACACTTCACTTTTTTTTTTTTCAAAGGCGCCGAGGGATGCTAGAAATGTGTTTGCTAAGGGAAGATTTTAGTTTTTATATTTTTTTGTGGGGAAAGTTGGTTTTTCGCTTTAAGACATTGTCTTCTTCTTAAAATTAAAGCAAAAGTAAAAACTAACTGAAGCACTTCATCTTCCATTTCTGTATTGTCATGAATACTGCTCCTGTATTCATAATTAATCTAAAACTGCTGTTGCATTTTGTAACGTGTGTAGGGGTGCTGTGTTAATGTGTTAAAAGGTATGATTGTCTTGAATAATAGTGCTCCTGTATTCATAATTACTGTTAGAACCGTTGCTGCATCTATGGGATGCTGTGTTAATTAGTTGGTTTAGTTTGTCAGTTAGTTTATTATTATAGTTTATTAATATGCGCTTGCCTATTGCTTTTTTTTTTACTTATTCTGTTCATTTCATATGCCGATGTACTGTACGTGCAACATGACATACAATAAATACATTTCTATTTATTGATTCATATCTTCACTGGCCTTGACATATTGTGTCCGGTGGTCAACTGTCTTTAGAGAACACTTTGCTTGCTTGCTTGAGACAACTGTATTGACAAATTAGTTGTTCAAGAATATAATACACACTACAGGCATGGAGTAAAAAACTCTACTCAGATTACAAAAAAGGTTGTTATTTGTTGAGCTCTGGTGTTTTGTTTAGTACTGTGTGTGTGTGTGTGTGTGTGTGTGTGTGTGTGTGTGTGTGTGTGTATATATATATATATATATATATATATATATATATATATATATATGGGGGTGGGGGGGGGGGGGGGGGGGGGGGGGGGGGGGGGGATAAAGACTACTGAGTGACGAGTCACCTCTCACTGCTCAGTGGAAAGGAAAAACACCCCGTGGGAGGAAACCTCTGGTAGTTCCGTCAGAGACCAGACTCCGGGCATACAAGCAATACTGTGTTGAGCAAAAATTATATCATGGAGAGAGAAACAAACATGAGACTCCAGTCCAGAATGCAGGAGAGGGTAGAAGGAGCAAGGACAGGGGCTGTGTAGGGGTGAATTTGATTGAATTACAGATCGCACAATAGGAAGGAAAACAAATTAGTTGAAGGAACTAGGGTCTGAACGGGGAGCCTTCAATAATGTTATGCCATAGCAGTGAACAGACAAAGAGTCCAGCAGAGGAGCAGGCAGATCTGAAGGCAGTAACAGGGTAAAGATTTTCAGCTCAGTAGCAGGGCAGGACAGGAACAGGAACAGCAGAAGTGATGGGTGTGGCTGGAAAGGCTGGGGCAGCTTGATGTCATATTAATTTTGAGTTGCATGTTGGAGAAAAAATCAGTAGAAGCAGATGGATCAAAAGAGTACCTGGAGTGAGACCAACATCATTGTTACCACCTGGGAAATACAGTAGTAGGCGGGTGATGGAATGATGATGATGACTGAATCCAAGCAATATGGCGCAGAAGTTGGATGATGAGGGGGAAGAAAACAGACCTTTGTTGGTCACATGAGACAGACCTCATATTAATCATGGCTTGGTTGCTGCAGAACAGAATGCATTTCTGCTGCCAGGGAGGGGCCCACAGAGAAGCAACAACCACAAAGGGGACAGCTCAAGGAGAGCTGGATGGAAGAGGCATCATGAAGAGGTCATGGAGAGCAGAAAAGATATAATAGAACAGGGCTAGGCCATTCCAGCGCTGTGAGAGGGTGACCACATCTTAATGACCTTGCGGGCTTTGGCATAGATGCTCTTATGCAGCAAGCAAACACAAGGAGCAGGGTGTCTGGTTGAAGTGTTAGCTGTCACTGCCTATTGGGAAAAGCTTGTATGCAAGGGACAGACTTCCACTGGAAGGTAAAGCACATGTAACAGCATTAGCTGAAAATCCTGGTTCGCTTAACTGACACGTGAGGGGGTAAGACAGGTTTGGTTAAGATGGAATTGAAATTCCTTTTTTAAAAGAGCTTTCAGAAGCTTATCAGTGGGTCAGTCATTAAAGAAAAGCCAAGCAGGAGAAGCACCTCGGGGGCAAAGGCGTTAGAGTGGTGGGAAGGATTAGTAGACAGCAGGAGCGGGCAGCTGGATCTGTGGAGATTGAGGCAGCAGGTCTGGCTGTGGCAAGAAAATATGGGTTAACAGTGTCGTCAGATGGAGGAGAAGCAGTAGGAAGACACAAAACAAGACTTACAAAAATAAAGGTTGCCAGGCTGGGCGATGCCTTCACTGGAACAGAAAATACAAAAAACACAAAACAGCAAACCAAAACAGCAAGCACAAACACCAGCTTGCTTCCTCAGCTCCCTCCTCTCCCTTATGGGAAGCTGAGGCCTCCTTTTATGTCAGGTGGCTGGGTGCTGATTGATCGTTAATTACTCTAATCAACCCCAGCCACCTGAACACAATAAACCCAGGCAGGTAGGGGAATTTAACCCCATCCCTGCCAATTTATAAAGGGCAGAGCTCATCCATAGTTTCATCCATAATTATGGAAAAATAACCTGCTTTGTGGATTTCTACAATCAGCCTGTGCAGAACATCATGAGCCATAATTGAAATCATCTCATTAACATTAGAAGCCCCGTGGCAGTCATTTTGGCGGTTTTTGGTTTTTAATGTAATTTTCTCCAGTTGTGTAACACATATGGGGCTGCATGTTCATGTACCTTTCTGTCCGTATGTATTAACCCTTTGCAGTCCATTTATATCAGACGCGTCAGGTCCAATTTATTTTCACATGCGCTATTTATTTTACATGCGCTGTTTAAAATATTCCCCCCCGAGTAAAACCAGTTTAAAAGGCATTGCAGTGCTAAGCGACATCAGTATTGCATCTACAGCCAAGCCCCACCCCGTGTTCGCTGTATTTTCCATATACGTCTTTATACTGTAGACATGCATACAGATAAATCTTCTCCTGATCACTCGTTTTATCACCAAACTCCTCAATAATGCAATCCAAGTCATTATTTTATTACTATAACATATCAAAAATGCTTTGAGCGCTGAATGTGGAAGAAGCTACCTCCTTTGTTTATGTCTGCTTATCTCTGTGTGGTGCAGCTGCTAGGGCAGTGGTCCTCAAAGTGGTGCCCACGGGCAAATTCGTACCCGCGAAGCCAGGCCATCATGCCCGCAGCAGCTGTTATTAAATTAAGGGTCATGAACATATTTCTGGCGGGTTTTAACGTGGAAAATAAAAAAAAAAGCTTTAAACACGTTTTCTAAAAGCATCATAACAGTCTGTTGACAGCGTTGTTCGCTTATGCTGTGCTTGTACGTACTCGACATATGATTCTGCGAAACGAACAACCAATTGAGTCAAATATCTGCCAAGTTTGACTCAGCTGTCCAATCATACGCAAGCAGAGGCCATTCACGGTATTCTGCATAAACATTGAAGGCAAATAAGTAGCCAATGGGAAAGTGAAAGATCTGACAGCTGTCCAATCATTCGTGAGCAGAGGCAGGGTGTTAATATGTCGGGTAAGCATTGAATTTTGCCAAGTGTTATTGAGAAAATGAATACATTTCAGTTTTTAGAATTCAATCATCGGCCAAATTGCCATAATATATTTTTAATTTCACCAGACAAGAGAAACACCGTAGTAGATTTAGTTACGATTCCACTCTGGATAATTGTACTGGAGATGAGCGTTCTTTAACACAGGGAGTAGTGTTGACAAATTTGCCAAATTGAAACAAAGCGAGATGCTATCTATCTTCTTATTTTAGTTTATTCATGGCTGTGTGTGTAAACCTGCTATTTAAAAAGTATTTGTATTGCATATTTTATATAAATTGTTCAAAGAATATGCGCAGCACGCACAATTACTGCTGAGACTCGGCCTCGCAGATAGCTCGGAATAGTCTCACTCGGTTATTAGGTTGCCATAATGACTCCCACTAAAACTATATATATATATATATATATATATATATATATATATATATATATATATATATATACACACACACACACACACACAGCGGCTTGCAAAAGTATTCAGACCCCTGACCAATTCTCTCATATTACTGAATTACAAATGATACATTCTGTTCAATATTTTATTTTAAGACACTTAAACTCAAAATAAATTGTTGTAAGGTGACATTGGTTTTATGCTGGGAAATATTTTTAAGAAAAATAAAAACTGAAATATCTTGCTTTCATAAGTATTCAACCCCTGTGTTGTGGAAGCTCCCAGTTTGCACCGATGAAAGAAATTGCCCTAACGAGGACACAATTACCTTACCATTGGCCTCCAATGTGAACCATTAAAGTTGCTGTCACATTTTCTGGATAAAAACTCCACTGTTGAAGGATCATTGGTAAGGCTGTGAATCTGAAGGAAAATGAAGACCAAAGAGCATTCTATAGAAGTTAAAGATAAAGTAATACAAATGCATAGATTAGGGAAAGGGTACAAAATAATATCCAAGTGTTTGGATATCCCAGTGAGCACAGTTGGATCAATAATCAGGAAGTGGAGGCTGCATCACACCACCCAGGCACTGCCAAGAAAAGGCCGTCCCTCAAAACTCAGCGCTCCAACAAGAAGGAGACTTGTGAGAGAAGCCTCAGAGAGGCCAACAATCACTTTGAAGAAGCTACAGAGTTCAGTGGCTGGGAGTGGAGTAATGGTGCACCAGTCAACCATATCAAGAGCTCTGCCTGGCACTGGCCTGTATGGGAGGCTGGAAAGAAAGAAGCTGTTACTCAAAAAGTACCATCTGAAAGCATGTCTGGAGTTTGCCAGAAACCATGAGAGTGACCCAGCTGCGATTTGGGAAGATGTTTTGTGGTCAGATGAGACCAAGATAGAGCTTTTTGGTCAAAACTCAAAGTGCTATGTGTGGTGCAAACCTAACACTGCCCATGCCTCAAGACACACCATCCCTACAGTGAAGTATGGTGGTGGCAGCATCATGCTGTGGGGATGCTTCTCATCAGCAGGGACTGGGCATCTTGTTATAACTAAAGGAAGAATGGATGGAGCAAAATACAGGAAAATACTGCAAGAGAATCTGCTTCAGTCCGCTAAAAAACTGAAACTTCGGAGGAAATTCACCTTTCAGCAGGACAATGATCCAAAGCACAAGGCCAAAGCAACACTGGAATGGCTCAAGAACAAAAAGGTGAATGTCCTACAGTGGCCCAGTCAAAGTCCTGATCTCAATCCCATTGAGAATCTGTGGCACTATTTGAAAATTGCGGTCCACAAGCGTCGTTCAACCAACCTGAACAACCTGGAGCAAATCTGCCAAGAAGAATGGGCCAAAATCACTCCGACACTGTGCAAAGCTGGTACATACTTACCCCAAAAGACTTAAAGCTGTTATTGCAGCGAAAGGTGGCTCTACCAAATATTAATGTGTGGGGGTTGAATACTTACGCAAGCAAGATAGTTCAGTTTTTTATTTTTCTTAAAAATATTTCCCAACATAACACCAATGTCACCTTACAATAATTGATTTTGAGTTTAAGTATTTTAAAATAAAATATCAAACAGAAAGAAATTTCAATGTACCATTTGTAATTCAGTAATATGAGAGAATTGGTCAGGGGTCTGAATACTTTTGCAAGCCACTGTATATATATATATATATATATATATATATATATATATATATATATATATATAATATCGCACAGGCAGGCAGTGTTTAAGATAAGACCTATGCAATAGTCAGTAAGATCAATTTTTGCCCTTGCCCTAATTACTTTGAGGACCACTGTGCTAGGGATATTGCTCACACGCCTACTTTTTTTTTCGGTTTCATTTGGCTCCTATTGGTCTCACTCAGCCATTGAATGGTTTTCTCTGCTTTTTCTGGAAAAAAAACAACTACTTATTTTCGATGATGTCGGACAGGATCTGACGTTGGACCGCAAAGGGTTAAATATTCTCACTAAGCATGAAACGCGGCAGTATATTACATTATATCTAAAAGCCCCGGGAACAGTCACATTGACGGCCACACAGAAAACAATTATATTGTGATTATACAGAACAGTATTCTACTTTATTATTTTTATTTACTACTCTGCAATGTGCTTAGCTGTCTCTATTCTCTACCTGAGTGAATGACTGACAGTCTATTGTTTTTCAATCAGCCTTTTCAAAGGCTGATGTCTGCTTACCAGCTCTGCTGTTTTGGTAGGTCAATTATTTAGCATCAGGCTAGTGACAATAAATACCAGAGACCATGGAGTTTTACAATGCAAGAAAATATGGAGTTGATGTTTTGGATCAGATGGCACCGAAGTATTCCATGAAAGCTGGCTCCCGACAGTGCTCTTTTCAGGTGTTTTACAATGTATTGGACCCAGCAGCCATCAGCTCCTGGGTACTTGTGGCAAAGTGGTTAACAGTGTACAGGTGCAGGTGATTAAAGAACAGATAGACTATTGTAATCCAGGTGGAAAGTTTTTTTTTTTTTTAATTTTTTTATTTGTTGTTTTTGATGATGGTAAGTAAAACATTACACAATATTACTTAAATTTATAATCCCCAAGTTTGTCCTGAAATAATAGTCCCATTCTTGTATTCCCACATTAAACACAAAACACATACACAAGTCTGGTTGGTGCACGAATTAATGATTGTGGTACAATACAGTTTTACAGTTGTACAAGTGAAGTGCTGTTCTGGGTTTGTGCTGGCCTCTGGCGACAGCTCCAGAGAACATATTAGCCGTCTAGTGAATATAATCAACAACAGACAGTACAAACAAACACTTACTATTTATTTCACCAACAGGTCTTTCCAGGTCAATAACACAGCCAAAACAAAGGAACAGATAACATTGCTTCGACCTCTATTTATACCTTCACTCATGACTCCTTGCTAATCGATTGCAGCTGCTTTTTATAATCTGCAGCTGCCACATCATTTGACCTCCGGGTCAGTGAGTTAGTGTAGCGAAGCTCCATCTCTTTTCTACATGACCGACTTCCTTTTAACCCTCGGAACAAACTGTCAGTTCATGCAGTCAGAGTACTCTGTTCCAGTTACTCAGTGCCCTCGCAGGTCGGGAGGGAGATTTACTACCAAGAATCATTGTCTTTCTGTCACAGTACTTTACAAAGAATGCACGGAGAAGAATTTACCAAGGAGAGAATATATTTTACAGTTAGCACAGGAACTTCGCAAGAAGCATTTGGAACAAAGGGAGACTGCCAAGCGTGTACCCACAGCTGAAACTGGCAACACTGTTAAGAGTCGCAAGAGATGCCAATGCCAGGTTGGCAAGTGCAATAAAAATAAAACTTCGGAAAGCTGTGCCCAGTCCAGAAAGGCGAGGTGGAGAAGCGCATTATCTGTATTAAGTGTGAACAGCCTTACACTCAAGGTAAAGGAATAGCATTTTGTCGAAAAAAAAGAAAAATACATTTTATAACTTTTTGTGCTGTGCGCTTCTGTAATATGTTTATTTATCTACGTTGTTCAGTTGCTTTTGCGTATCTGATAATAAACCGATTGCTGTTGAAAATTTAAAAAATGTATTGCTATAGTTTCAATTTTACAAATATGTATGTTGTAAACCGATGTCTGTTCAGATGTTTATTTATTTAGATTTCCTTGTTTTGATTTGTAAAATAAATTTTTATATATGTATTGGCTCGATTGTACAGTGGAAAAGAGGCATAAGAAACTAAATCTCAAAACACTACTATTTTAATACACAAAAGCATAAAATGATTGAGACCTTTAAATAATGCATGACAGGGGAAAAAAGCAGTAAAACCCAGATAAAAAGCAGTGGCTGGCTGACATCCTCCAATGATAAAAGCTAAAAGTCAGCACAACCAATGTTCTAGAATAATTTAAAAAATCAGCCATTTGGTTATTGAATCATTAAAAGAAAAGAACATTTAAAACAATTACCTTGAGGAGTTGAGAGAAACGGCCGTCCTGTACATAACATGTGCTGGAACTCTCCCTACAAATAGTTAATATATTAAAACAATGTAACAAGTGGGGAAAACTTGACAAACTCTACAACCCAGGACACAGTCACACAAAGGAATACAACTCATGTCCTGCTTTTCCAAATGCATTTTATTTACAAGAAAATTAAGCCTTGATTGCCTATACCGTTGTCTACACCTGTTACATTCTCGTACCATGTGAAGTTAGCTGTATCGATATAATAAGTTCAGTAAATAATGTTAATTTGTTAAAAAAAATCCCTTTACCCCAAGTTACCTAAAGTAAAAATGCCTCCTGAAGGTAGAATATCATTTTAAAAAAATAAAAAAAAAACACTTCCGTTTTTAATTTTTTCACTTTTTTGGGGGTATATTTTATGAATGTAGTTGTGTGTTCTGGAAATAAAACATACAATTTTCTCACTCTACTGTCTCAAATAAGTTTATATATTACTTTAAATACAGTGTGGTGGCAGTGTTGTTTTGCCGTGTCCGAGCACTGGCAGGATCTGAAAACCTTTAGGAAAGATGACTCTAGGACAAGTGCTGTTGTTTTATTGGTCAATAGGCACATACCTATTGAAGGATAATAAGACTGTAAAACTCAGGAGTTCAAAATGATAGTTTACAACACATTGTAATAATAATAATAATAATAATAATAATAATAATATAATATAATAATAATATAATATAATATAATATAATAATATCGAAATAGGGCTGAACAAGTTAAAAAAGCAGTCAAGCCCTTTAAAAGTTCTTCCTAATCCCGCACTAATAAGAGTCCTCCCTAAGCACCTGTAAATCCTTGTGGTGGTCATGCTGCCTGGCGGCTGGTTGCTCAGTGAAGCGCACACAGATAGAGATGGAAAGGAAGTGGAAGGGTTTTCAAGGTCACCTTTACTCTGGACCAAAAAAGCACAGCAGGACCGGTACTCACTCCCCCAGATAGCATTCCTTCACGTGGCTCCTAGAATCCCAGTCTAAACATCTCTTCTCTGGCTGACAGCAGGAACATAGGGCTGGATTATTCTATTAAAACAGAAAGTAAATCTTCTTTAAAACAGTTAGGGTTTCAATGACAAACTTTTCCACTAGAATTTTTTTTCAATGTTTTTAATGTTTGAATTTATATTCACATAGTTATATCACTGGGTGATATGGACTCCACCCCCAGGGGTGTAGGGCTATATTTAGAAGTGAGGGATCACTATTATCTACCAACACTACCATGCCCCCTGCTGCACCCGTTTCCTCATACACTCAACAGAAACGTAGTTTATCACTCTACAGTAGTTACATAAATTGAACTCACGAGTTGCAATGGTGACTGTATAATCGGTTCCATCTCTAACTTTAGCTATAGAGTAGATGCTTATTTGCAGCAACATCTAAGAGCAACTGTCACTTACAAGCAACATTTCCCCTGGGAACACTTTCCCTACATTGAATTATCCACTCTGTAACAGCAACATAGACGCTGCAAAACAGCAACATTTATGACGTTGTGACATCACATCCTCCTCTTACTTGCATCGTTTTTTGTGGCAAAAACAAACAAAATGGTTCTCGCTGAAAGAAAATGTACAGATTATCCAAGACTGTCAAACTCCAGAGGCTTCTCAAAACCAAGCTGCAGTCAACTGAATACAAAGCTAGACATTAAAATAGTCGATGTAAGCGCGGTTGTGAAGGAACAGCTCCTGATGTACATACAGTGCCGAGAAAAAGTTTGTGAACCCCTTAGGATTTCACATATTTCACATATTTAAAACCTAAAATGTTTTTAGATCTTAATCTAAGTCCTAATAATAGGTAAAAATAACCTGATTAAATAAATGACACAAAAACATGTACTTTTTCAACATTTATTTATCCACAAATGATTTAACATTCAATATCCATGTGTGAAAAAGTATGTGAACCTTTAGATTCAGTAACTGGTGGCACACCCCCTTGAGCAGCAATGACTTCAACTAAGCGTTTCCTGTAACTGTTGGTCAGTCTCTCACATCGGTTTTGAGGAATTTTGGTCCATTCCTCCTTACAGAACTGTTTCAACTCAGTGACATTTGAGGGCTTCCTTGCATTGACAGCACGCTTCAGGTCCTGCCACAACATTTCAATGAGGTTTAGGTCCGGACTTTGACTAGGCCATTCTAAAAAGTGTAATTTCTTCTTCTGTAGCCATTCTTTTGTAGATCTGCTTGTCTGTTTAGGATCATTGTCTTGCTGCATGACTCACTTTCGGTTCGGTTTCAGCTCACAGACGAATGGCCTGACATTCTCCTCTAGAATCTTCTGATACAGTGTAGAATTCATGGTTGTGTCAATGATGGCAAGCCAGCCAGGTCCTGAGGCAGCAAAACAGCCCCAAACCATCACACTCCCACCACCATGCTTGACGGTTGGAATGAGGTTCTTCTGTTCAAACGCAGTGTTTGGTTTTCGCCAAACATAACATTTCTCATTTAAGCCAAAAAGTTCTACCTTTGACTCGTCCGTCCAGAAAACAGAAGTCTTGTGGATCATCTATGTGCTCTTTGGTGAACTTCAGACAGGCAGCAATGTTCTTTTTAGAGAGCAGTGGTTTCCTCCTGGCTATCCTTCCATGAACACCATTCTTTTTCTGATAGTTGAGTCAAGAACATTCATATTAGCCAAGGCAAAAGTGGTCTGTAGATCCTTGACCGCTCCTGGGTAGAGTGCCTGTGGTCTTGAACTTTCTCCATTTATAGACTGTCTGACAGTGGATTGGTGGAGCCCCAAATCCTTAGAAATGGTTTTGTAACCCTTTCTAGACTGATGAGCATCAATAACTGTTTTTCTGAGGTCCTGAGATTTCTTTTGATCGTAGCATGATATGTTTCCACACACCTGTATGGTGAAAACCAACTCATGAAGTTTCTGATCTTTATATAGCGTGGGGCCTCCCAAACTCACCCCTGAAGATCTACCTAATTATTGAAACACATGATTCTAATTATCCCCTTAATTGAGCTGATAAAACCAGGGGTTCACTTACTTTTTCACATACCGTGAATCGTAATTACTCATTGTCAGTTTAATTCATACATCGTTTTGTTTCAAAAGAGATGGAATTGGTTAATATAAACCCTATTGGCTATTTAAGAAAAGACTAGTTTTGATTCAAGAAGGCTATCATGGTAAAACTATGGAACTTCCATAATTATCACTGGGGTTCAAAAACTTTTTCTCGGCACTGTAAATGCGTACAAAGTATTGCAATTAAGTGCGAGTACAAAAATGTTTTACAAGTACGAGCAAGAAGTTGTATTTGTTGTCATGGTTGATGTTTAATTATTCTTAAAACATCAAAGTAAAATTTGATACTTTTATAACATTAACTCAATTAATACCGCTTTCTTGATACAGTATGGTAGTATGGGCTATAAATGCAGAACAGAGCACATGTATAAAGTGAACAGTACGCATACTAATGTATCAATAAAAATAAACATAAATCGCATTGTTACAATTATAGATTGTCTCAGTCTGAATGTTATTTTACAAATATACTAGAAAATAAGAATACAGCATGCACTGTAGCTGTTTTACATATCAGAAAAAGCTGTCTGTCTTTGGTCAGACATCACTCCCCATTACAGCATACCAAAAGGGCACAGATATGTTGCCATTAAGGAGCATCTACTATATTAAAAAATGCACAGTAATATTAAACTGTTTCAGTGGGGGAGTACAAAACAAAATAACATCACTTCACTTATACAATTATCCACAACCTTCATACAACTTATTTACTTAAAAATAAAAAATCAGGATTAAATACTGAAATTATTATTATTATTATTATGATTATAATAATTATAATAATAATAATAATATGTAAACACGCCCCTTCCAGGTGAGAGAGAGCATATACTTGACCAAACCAATTTTCGCTTAGAGTGATGACAAAACTTTTTGTCTTCACGTAAGTAAACGTTTTTTTGCTAAAAAAAAGATTTTTGTGTCCAAACACAGGTTTGTTACAGTTATTGTATTCTTTGCTTATTTAATTGGTTATATATATATATATATAATATATATATATATTATATATATATATATATATATATATGAAGTGACTTCAGAACTAACTGCCATTATTCATAAATTATTTCTTCTTTTAGAGTCGATCTCTCACATACCTTAGCTCACACATACTTTGTTCTACAAGTATATTATTGCAAACAATTTTGTATTTTTGTCCAACACATTTAAAAAGTGTCCTCATTTATTAAGGGTTTCTTGATCCTTAGCTGTGTTAATTATGTTTGTTCATTTCACAAGTTGATCCAATCATGCATATAAAAGTTACCTGTGTCTTATTTGAATCAATGGGAACTAAAACCACATTACAGTTATGCTATGATTTGATTTTTTTGATTTGATGCCAAGGATTTCTAGTTGAATCTAGACCAAACAAATCCGGTTTCACATACATTGCACAATAATTTGCAATCTTGGATTTCTACATTAGTTAGTCCAAGATTGGTGCAATGTTTTTTGTTTTTTAAGAATCAAGAAAGGTCTCCTTTTGTTAAGAATTGTAAGAAGATTCACCACCGTTCAGACAACAAAGGGTTAAGTCTGTCCTGAGCCATTCAACTGTGTCAGTCCCGATTCCCTCACTGTAGGTTTGTTAACAATAACTCATGATCAACAAGATCAAAAGCTTGTGATAAGTCTGTACGTACGGCTCCGGGCGGCAAACCCATTATTCATTGCCAACAAGATGTCATTACCGACTTTTGTTAGTGCTGTCACGCTGCAGTGGTTTGCTCTGAAACCAGATTGGCAGGAGCTGAGAATATTGTTCTTCTGCACATGTGTCAATACCCGATTCTGTATCAGTTTCCTAGGCAATTTAAGAGCAACTGCAAACAGAGCAATTGGCATGTAGTTATTAATCTCCCAATCATCTTGCCGTTGTTTGTTTGCTGTTTAAGTGAATGAAATGGAGGTTAAATGGAGTTTCCAGCCACTCTCAAAGTGGAGAGCACCAGCCATTTGTACTATGCAGAAAATTGCCCTTTCTCAGAAGCCTGGTGACTGCTTTGAAGGTGTAAGTGTCCCTGGACATTAGAGGTACTGATTATCGTGATTAGGGTCCTCTCGTCTCTTTTGGAGTGCTAAAGAAGACGATAAAATCCATTACATATAAACACAGATCTTCTATCTTGAAAGAAAAAATGATGGCACTATTCCGCACAGCTAAGTTAGAGCTCTATTGTATTGGTAGCACACATCACTTCAAACAAACACGGACATACTGGTGTACAGTGTGCACATTTGCATTATTAAAGATGCTGTAGTACTTGGTTCAAGATTTCTGTCTGTGTTTATTTTATATATGGTCTGCGTTTCAATATTAATTTAAATATGGCATATTTAAATATGGAATTTGGAGATCCCAAGAACAGAAAATGAGTTTATCTGATACAATGCTCCTCCTGTAGCTATAGCTTCCATTTTCCCCATAATGGAATTTCACTGGCAATTTCCTCTTGTTATAAAGTGGAATAGCACGGTTTTGTAACTATGGTCCCAACTACTGCATTTTAAAGAGGACTGTAATCGGTAAAGAAATCAACAAAAATTACAAATAATTACTGTTGATATGTGTTAAGCTTACAGCTTTAAAGTCTGTTTCAAAGCTCTTAAAATGGCCGCTCTAGTGAACTGATAATGTAAGGATTATTGCCCACATTGTCAAACAGGTAACACAGCAATAACAATCTGACGTAGTACGGAACAGAAAAGCCAGAGAATATGTTATGTTTTTTAGTTTTTTTTATAAAAATCGCTCTTCCTGCAGTGATTTAGAGGACAGTTCTCAAAACCCAGTGCACTAGAGTGGATATTTTGAAAAGAGGTTTGAGACAGACTTTAAAGTTATAAACGTAAAAGGTTGTCAGACAATAACAGGTACGTTATTTAAACAGTTGTAGCAACACTTGGGCCGTGCAACGCTATATTTTTTTGGAACCCCTCCACTTACTCTTCATTATGTAGCTAGATTAATTCAATGACTACAACAATTAAAATAGATATTTGTGAAGTGTGTTGGGGTGGCCTTTGTTGTGAAAGGCACCCTGCATGTAAAATGTTGTTATAAATCAGTCACCATCTAGTGTAATAAGCGGAAATCAAAATGTTTTTTCTTCTTTTTTTTTTGAAGAGTTTATTTAAGTTAAATTTGACAGTTTTCACTCACATGCACAGCTTAAGAACAAAAAAAAGTAAACCCCAGTAATGCTATTGCTTTATGAAAATGTGTTATTTGCCACATTGTTTATTGCAAAGAAACTACAATGGCAGGGATAAAAAAAAATGAAATGGATAAGAAAAAAAGCGATGTCTGCTGAACTGTTTCTAATTGAAATACACAAGTGAAAACTGTATAATTTTAAGTTTGACATCCTCTGCTTTATAATTAATTCAGTGGAGCAAAATAAAGCCTTCCCAACCTATTCTGAAATATTTCAGTTCGACATATTTTTTTCGGATAAATAGTACTGGAAATCATTTTCATTTTGTAAGATTTAACTGGAATTGTGCAGCATGTAATTGGAACAGGAAAGTGAAAGTACTTTTTGTATTAATTTAACTTTAACTTAAATACTTTAGTAATGTACTTTAGCATAGGTATTGTATTAAGTTATATGATTGATTAACCTATTATGTTTCACCTGTTGTCAGAGCAACACCTTTTTTGTTTTTAATCTTCCAAAACGCCAGATGTTTGTCTCCAGTTTATTGTAGAAAGTTTTGGAAAGTTGAGCAGAGTTGCTGTATGTTTTAAAATGAGAAAGTCTGGTTTTATTATAGAAATACATGAAAAAACTTAAGTGCATATGTCTATATTTCCTTTATTTTTCATATGATAAACTAAGTATTGTTAGGAAAATTAGCAATGCAGCCACCAGTACATGTTTCTGTCAAAGATCTTTTATTTGGGCTTTAAAATAACCCTGTTTGGCACCAGTAAGAAATGAACCTACGACACTCCTCCCAAAGAGGGCACGGTGAAAATGCACTTCAGTTTAATTTCCTCACTGTTTATTGCCATGCAATGTATTTAATTGAGAAATTTTTCATTTACATTTAAACACACTGGAGCTAGAACATGCATATTTAGACACTGTGCTACACTTTTAATCAGGAGCTTAATAAGATGCTTATACAACATCGTGCTTTTGTTAGTTAACTTGAATGCTTGCTGCTCAGTAACTGTGAGAATATTTTCTAGTTTTAATAAAATTAAAATGAATAACATGCTACTTTAATAGCATTACAGTGAGATTCGTATAATTATTTGTTTGCAAGATGTCGTTTGAATACTGATCAGGAAATTATATTTGCTTTCTATTTTTATTATTAATGGCGACCAAACATTGTATCATATTAAGAAGTTATTTCTGAGAGTTGATTCTGAGTTGATTGGTGCAAATGTAGTGTTGCAATGTTCTGTTACTGTATGTAAAGGGTGATGGGATAGTCAGATTTTCATGACCATTTAAACAACCCTCCGCCAGTACTCACATCTTGATCTCCCTGGGGCCCCCCAAGGTTTGGACATTACCTTATCTGGCCTGCCAGAGAACATAATTGAGTACCACTAGTCTATATTAACTATGTTTATGACAGGCAACTAGAACGGAGTAGCTAAATCATCTGATCACTTACATTTACGTTTATTGTTTTTACTATTGGTCCTCAAATATTAAAGGACCTATTCAATAGTTTAACTAGTTTAAAGCAATTCCAATACCTATTTTCTGTAGAGTATAGGTCATTTTATTTCCTTTTTGAGTGAACATGGTGAAGGTATGGTCCAGGGTTTGGTTTCGGATTTGTTCATATGTCTAATCAACAGTTTTTCAATCTGGGGATTTTTTTTGTGCTTGCACATTTTCACAACATAACTTTTTTTTATGAATAAATTTGGTCAGTTCCGAGTTACTTTCCTGCTCTTTGCTGTTGCGGTCAGATTTTAAACGTGTCCCTCGTAATGAGGCATATATCTGCACTAGACAGCATTCACAAATGACTGCTCAACACAATGTCCATCAGAAAACCTGTAAGGGAAAAATCATAATCATAAAAAAAGAAAATTAATATTAATATCAAATCAGAGAATACTGGCAGAGTCGGTCTAGTGTGAAATGCCCAATTTCCTCCACGCCAGGCGTATTAATATCAGTTGACCTTCTCAAATACTTGTTAGGCTCACCCAGATGCTATGAATAATAGAACATGGCCAGGGTCAAGCAGCCGCTAAGGATGGCTACCTCTGCACTGTAAACTAATCACATTTCTTCCTTTTAGGGTTGGCTGCGTTCCAGGGTGACAGCCCCGGGCTTAGATCGTTAGCTGACGTTTGTTTATTTATTTATTTATTTATTTATTTATTTATTACAAGTTCTTTATGCCTGTGAATTTAGTGCTCATTAAAGGGAATGGCAATGTCAGATCTGCTGGCAGTCAGGCACCTTGAGAGCTTCCCCTCACAGCTCTGCAAATGAGAGAGAGAAAGAGAGGGCACCTTAATTGTGATCTCAACACCCCCTGCCTGCCTGCTTGCCTGCCTGCCTGCCTGCCATTCAGTCCCGGGCCTGTCTCAAACAAACACCAACAATTGTGCTGATCTTGGTTTTATTATATGGACAGCATGTCCACTTCAGGGTAGGTCACTTTGACCTGAGCAGGGTGTGTAGCTAGGTGAGCTTCATTATTCACTCATTCTAATCCTCTGTATCTTCAGTAAAACCTGTTTATCCAGCCTCTCTGCATATCATTTCAGGATGTTGTTGTCATGAAGAATATGCTATTAAATGCATACTTCTCCTTTTTTGTCTGCAAATCTGTAATAAGCAATCTGAATAAGAAAGCCACAGACCTGACATTGAAAGTTAGTTCTCATATAATAACACTGTAAACTTACTGAACTCAAAGTGTGTATCTTGCTTGGATGAGAATCTGGGGAATTCAGCACTGCTGACCTGAAATATCTGAGAAGCATGGTAACACAGCATTGCTTTGAGTGGCTCCCTCACACTCTAGATGTCTATTACGGATCTGCGGCTCCCTTCCACTCTCGGTGTCTCTCGTAGATCTGCAGATCCCTCTCACTCTCGGTGTCTCTCGCAGATCTGCAGATCCCTCTCACTCTCGGTGTCTCTCGCAGATCTGCGGCTCCCTCCCACTCTCGGTGTCTCTCGCAGATCTGGAGATCCCTCCCACTCTCGGTGTCTCTCGCAGATCTGTGGCTCCCTCCCACTCTCGGTGTCTCTCGCAGATCTGCGGATCCCTCCCACTCTCGGTGTCTCTCGTGGATCTGCAGATCCCTCCCACTCTCGCTGTTTCTCGAGGATCTATATATCGACCACTTTCCTGATTCGGCTCATGGGTGTTTGCCTTCCTTGGGAAGGAAGCCAAGATCTCCTAATCCCAACAGTTTATGAGAACTCTTACAGCGACTGAGATGTTCCTCTTGTTTACATAACAACAAGTATGAAAGTATCAAATGCATGAAAATAAATATACAAATGATATTGGCAAGTTGAATATTCTGCAAACTGCTTTTCATTCAGTACAGTTTATACAACTCGTATTTCATTGTCTCAACTTATACCTATGTATTTATAAAGTTTAAAGCATTTTAAAGGGAACTAATCGACACTGCTGTGTAAAGATGCAGACCCCATTGATTTCCTATGTAGGTGGATTTTCCGAACCCATTCGTTGTTGTTACAATTATTTGGAATTGGTCAGCTACTGACTAATACAAATCTGATTCACGTACTGATGAATACATATTTTAATGGTGACATTGAAATATTGTATATTAGTGCCGCTTTGGTGTTTCTGTCATTTTTTGTAAATAGTATTCACTTAAAATGATGAGTTTGTAATATAAAAAATGTGATTAAAATTACATTAAGAAAAATGTAGAACACTAGCATATAACATTATGGACTTAAATTAACTGCAGAAAGATCAATAGGTGTCTGGGTCAACAGCTTTTAAAAAAGTGAATTTCAAATCCACAAGTAAAGAACTATAGGAACTATAAGAACTATCCAGCTGATTTCATAATCATACACTAGTCTAACACTGTCAGGAAGTAAACGTAATCTTATACATTTAATTTTCATCCATTTCCTTTCGAAATCTCGAAATCTGGATCTGGTCAGCTAAGATGAGAGTGGCTTTGAGTGCCCTAGCCTTTGGTACTGACTGCAGCTGATGGGCAGTTTCTAACACCGGAGGAAGAGCGTGGCTGTGTTGGACCTTAACATCGAATACATCGCGCATAGAAAAAACTAAACAAAAAACAATTAGGTGCAAAAAGTAATAAAGTAACCAAAAGTGCAGTAATGGTAGACATCAGTGTGTATCAAACATGCAGTAAACTGTTTTGTTTGTGTTGAGTGACCTCCAGCAAACAAGTAAGCACGTCTGCCTCTCTGAGCCTCACTTGTGGTGAGAACAAACAAAGCAGTGTTGTATTTACATTTTGTAAATAATGATTATGTATTACCCGGAATTCACAGCACCAAATTAATAACCCTACGTTTTAGTCTTGGCACTTTCACTGCATATTCTCTCCGGTCACAGCTCACACGCTCGTTCAGTCATACCCACAGTTTCTCATTCAACACTGGACTGTCTCCAGTCCCCAGGCTCATTCACCCCTTTATTATAAAACCTCCCGTTGTTTCCCGCCGCTGTCTGGCTCATCAACCAATCACATCCATGCTCTGTAACCCTCGAAAACAGCAACACACATTCCCCCCACTCATTCACTCACTCTACCTTCCCACGATAAGACAAACTGAACAGACAACAAGTCCTGCAACAAAGCAATTGTCTGCGTCGTTACGATATATTTTTTAATTTGAAAGTAAAAATATATGAAAGCATGACGGTCATGTACAAAAATCTTCATCTATTATATATATATATATATATATATATATATATATATATATATATATATATATATATAAGTATATAGTAAATGATCCACGCAACTCTCATGGTTCGTTGCCCCTTTAAGACCAGGACCCAGGACCCAGAAATGGATTTTAATAGCACTGAAGCGCACTTTTAATAAACACAAATAAAAATAAATAAAACAAATAAACACCTAGCTCCTTCTTGGAGCACTAACTAACACAAGCAGTTAACTACCTTACACAGGACGGCTAAGTCGTTTCCCTGTCAACACGAAAAACACACACAAGGTCTTCACACTCTACCTTGTACTACGATTGCGCACACCTACAATCGGGCTCCTCACACATCTCCGAAACACTGGCTGCATCTTAAAGGTCAGCAGCCTCGAACAGACTGGCTGCTCTCTTAAATACCCTGCACCTGGCTCTAATTTACAATTAACCCCAGGTGCAGGGAATAACAGCGCAGGAAGGTCTAGGAAGACCGGTAGGGTGTCCAGGAGCAAGGGGCAAGGGACCGCACCTGGCAGTGCCGGACTGGTTAGCTGGGGTGATGGAGGTGGGCACCTCACCTCCTTTGTTCGTTGCTTCTCCCTCTCTGGGCTCTGGGAGTGGCGGCTCCTCCTTTCTCTTGCTTCTTTTTCTCTCTGGCTCCTTATCACTTTCGTCCTTTAATCTTTTTCTTTTCTCTCCTCTTTTTTCAAGAGCTTCAGACAGCAGGGCTTCTTCTGCCCATTTCTGGATCAGTAGGTCTAGCTTAGTCAGCTCCCACTCCGGCAGCCCTAGCACCAACCTCCACTTCTTGTCCTGCTCACTTGAAATAGCGATACTCTTATACAGCTGATTAAACAAGTCTTTAACATTCATTTTCTGGGTCTTTAGGAGCGCCCACACTTTCTGACACCATATGTAAACAAGATCCTCGCAACCCTCACGGTTCGTTGCCCCTTTAAGAACAGACCCAGGAAACAGGAATGGATTTTAACAGCGCTGATGCGCACTTTTAATAAACACAAATCAAAAATAAAAATTAAAATCAAATAAACACCTAGCTCCTTCTTGGAGCACTAACTAACACAAGCCGTAATCTACCTCACACAGGATGGCTAAACGCAATTGGTCCAACAGTTGGCATGGCAGTTGTGCTTTTTGTGTGTGTTCCAGAAAGTCCACCTTGGAACATGATGCTCACGCGTGTGGATGTAGTCCGAGGAGTTTGTGGTCGTCGGGCGTGTCTGACCGACGAGAGAATTTTATGGGCACGTGGACCGAGAATTAAATGTTAAGTGGGGTCCACGTCCCTTTATTGATTATTAATTGATGTTATTTTGGCCACACATAAAAGTGCAAAAATCGTACCTCCTGTAAATATCCGGGGTTGGGACTAATACTATATATATATAATATATATAATATATATATATATATAAATCATATATATATATAAATATATATATATAATATAGATAATATGTATAGATAAAGAAAGTCAATATACCTTATTTTTCACTAAGTGTTTATATGTGAAAAATAAATAAATAAATATCAAGATAGATAAAGAAAGAAATGTCCATGTATTCATTTATGGATTCATTTATTTCAATATTTATTAATGTTTTACTTTTACCAAATATATAGGCTATCCTTCAGCATAGCTAATCCTAATAATAAAAATGTATGTTCCTTTTTGATCAGTGGGGACCACAAAATGTGTTACTCTCATCAACCAGTATATCGAGATGAACCACGCTTCCTTGTGCCAATAGGGACCTGTGGCAAAGTGCCTGCCCGTGTGTATTTTGTGTTGTGTATTAATGTTGGTGTATAGCCAAAGGTACACGGGATAATAACGGGTCTGTGTAACACAAGTGTTTAAAATGTATATTTGTATTTAGGCATGAGGATTGCACAGCACTTCACGTGCAAGTAAAATGTAATAATATGTGAGCACGGGGAATTGCACTTTATTAATTCACGTGCAGTTATACCGTGACTCCAATTGAATGACTGATTAGCAATCGAGTCTCGGTACAGCTGCATAAAAGCTGTATGTTTTCACAGACTCGGGGTTGTGTGTTCGGTGAGTGGAGAACGGGATTGGAGACGTAGGTAATTGTAATCATATTAAGTAAAATAGAAGCTCACCGTGTTTTGTTTAGCGTTAGTCCGTTTTGTTTGTCTTTTAATTTTGCTACCAGTGCCGTGTCCTGTGTTTTTGTTTGTCTTCGCAACCTTTTATTTTCTGCTTGTATAAATTTATTAAATGCTGAGCGCGACCATTTGCTCAGCTCCACCAAACTCCACCTCTCTTTTTGTTTATTTCCTGGTTCCTGTTCCTGGTCTGACGTCCCCCACTCCGGCCGTCTTTGTGACCGTTGTTACTCGCAAATGTGACTACATGTCCTTTGCTACTACGACTACTACTACTTCCTCTAACTACTGAGTTTTTCCTTTTTATAAAACAGGGTCCCTTAAGAGTTCGCAATCCGGCCGGGTGAAGTGACAGGAAAAAACACTGTGACTGGTGTTACCTGAAGTACAAAAGATGTTGCAAAAATCTCCAAAATATAGCAAAGTCCCAAGAATTCTCAGCTGGCTGACTTCACCTTTCAAAATTCTACTTGGCTAGATATTTTTAGCAGGCAAATGTTTCATTTTAAAACATAAATAAATAATTTAATATAAATGATATAGATGTTATAATAAGTGTGTTTAAAATTTGGATGTCCTATAATATGCATATGCAAAAATGTGACCCAAAAATCTCCAAAAGTGCATATTGCATCAGGACAAATTCTGTGGTTTTATAGTTTATGTCCCCCTAGTCATTTAAAATAGTTCTACTCGTTTTAAATGAAGATCTCAGCTTTCAATCCCGGGTGGATTCCCTAGTCATATTTCTATATTGCATATGCATGGATAAATACTAACTCTGGGCTCTGACCCTAAGGACATTTGTGACCATACTTTCCTGTAAAGACTATATTATCTCTTACTGTATGACAGAGAATGACGTAGGTACCTGACTACCCCTGTTGGACCAATCCTAAGTCAGGTAAACGACATCTCCCTCCCAACCTGTGAGGGCACAGTATAAGGTGCTATCGACAATGAGACATGGTTACGCTTTACAATTTCGCTTAGGTCTGCCACCCTTCAAGGGTGTGCTCCTTACCACGGATCCCCGTTGGACTGTTCAAGCGACAATACTTGGATAATTCATTAGAAGTTCGCTGTTACGGGTTTTGTTCTTGAACCAAAGCTAGTAACCCTTAACCACTCGCAGGACGGGTGGGTTCCCCGGCCTACTTCTCTATTGGAATAGCTGAACGCTGTGCGCTTGATAAACACAAGCGATGCCCTCAGCGGCTTCTACTCTAGGTACTTCCTGGTGCCCAAGAGGGACGGCGGTTTCAGACCTTATTCTGGACCTCAGGGTCCTCAACATGTTCCTCAAACAAAGGAAGTTCAACATGTTGACAGCACAGCGTATCCTCCAGTCCGTCCAGCCGGGCGACTGGTTCACATCGATCAACCTGCAAGACGCCTACTTCGTTTGGCCCCTCTCTGGCGTCCCGCACATTTTAAAAGTGCATGGATGCAGCATTTTCTCCACTCAGGCTGCGAGGTATTTGGATCCTGAAACTATCTGGACGATTGGCTGATTTTAGTTATAACGTCTCGCGGATAAGCAAACACAACAGAGACCCAAGGATCGTGTAAAATTTTCACGTACCTCCAACGTCGATACGCCCCCGGAACTCAAGGTGAGTCCGTACCGCTCCATAACCTAGCGACTGTGGTTTTGGATAGACCCAACAACCGATCAAAATACGCCAGCGCTCCGTTTGTCTCCGTTTCGTCTGTAAAAAAGTATCTCCCCGCCCGAGGTCTCTAACCTTTCAATTACCCGTAGGAGGTACCTTTGTCTCATTACCTTCAAAAGTTGAGCGGGTTGTTGGCAGGTTGTCCACCATACCAAATCATACCCCACTCAGTCTGCCCGGTCCCCCCGTAACAATAGCTTTACTTGGAAGCGGTTGTCGTGGGCATGGGAACGAAGGGAAATTACAACTACCCCGGTGGTACATCAACAGAAGAGCAACTTCTTACCCTTCGTCAGTACGGTGGATCCTGTAACCGTTGGAGGGCTACACAACACCAGTTGAGGCCGTCGATCAATATGGGAGCGGCTTCTGAGTCTCAAGTCCAACCTTACCGCTCTTGCATAAAAGTTCCCCAACTTGAGCATACCGGTCTTAAACACGTCACCAAGTGCTCAGCAGACGAGACGAAGTTGTCACCGTTGGATACACACTTTCCAAAAGGTCCCCGGGGACCAACCTCCCCGGTGTGGTCAACGGAGCAGCAGACTTCCTGTCCAGAAGAGCTCCAGACAGCTTGGAATGGAGACTGCATCCTCAGGTGGTGAAACAGATTTGGGAGAGGTTTTGTACTGCTCAAGTCAACCTCTTCGCCACAGCCGAGTCCACCCATTGCCCCCTATGGTTCTCTATGGGGCCCCCTAGAAGTAGATGCGCCAGCTTACCCCTGGCCACAGGGGCTCTTGTATGTGTTTCCTCCACTACTGCTATTACCCCTGACACTAGAGAGGATCAGGGTGGAGAGAGAGCACAGGTTTTTCTGGTTGCACCTAGATGGCCGAGGCGCCCCTGGTTTGCTCTCCTCTCCAACATGTTGTTGGGTCAACCGTGGCAGCTCCCGCTGCACAAGGACCTCCTGCCAAGCGGAGGGGTTGTTATGGCACTCAAACCCAGCCCAGCTAAAACTCTGGGTCTGGTTGTTGAACAGAACCGTCTATTCAGACAAGGCTTGCCAGATGCAGTGGTAGAGATACTACAGTCTGCTAGGCGCCAAGCACTAGAGCCAAGTATTCATATAAATGGAAAGTTTTCAAAGACTGGTGCATTGCTGAAGGTCATGATCCAGTGACCTGCCTTATTGAAACAATACTAACCTTCTTACAACACCTGTTTGATGCGGGAAAATCCACGTCCACTCTGAAGGTATACCTGGCAGCAATATCAGTGTGCCACGACAAAATTGACTCTGTGTCCCCTGAGGCACACTTTCTGACAGTGCAATTTCTTAAAGGGGCTTGGAGGCTTTGTGTTGTTGACATGCTATATAGGGGCCCTGTTCACACAGCTTTGAGGAGGTATTTAAAGAGACTGCTTGAATGAATGCAGTCTGGTAGACAATGTGGGATCTGGGTCATTGTATGTACCAAAACCACCATGTTTTTTGTACATCTGGGGAGAAAAAAAAAACTTTTTTTATGTACAAAAAAGCAAGCAGTAAAAGGGGGGACAGACATTTTATTTCCCGTAACTGTATAAGGGAAAACAACCAAATTCATGGATTCATAATGAAAATCAACATGGTCACCCCATGATAAATGTAGAAATCCCATGTTATGCAGAAGACAGCAGCCTAGTAAGTAAATCAGGACACCTACATACAGAGGGTCTTCACAGTCGCACAATAACTGTGCTGTACCTGAAAGGTTAAAATATCTGTATAAAATCAGTTATCAGATCATAGCCAAATGAAATCCAGAACATCTCTCGGTGGCTTGGAGTGTAGGATGGAGATGATTGGTGTGCAGTTATGTGGTATGATTTGTGTAAAACAGGAGCAGTAATAATTGTAATGACCCACTGTAAATAATAATTGCTTCAGAAACTCAGGAGTTAAAGCTGGATGCTGAGGTCCCGTTCTTTTTATAGCTGTCTTATACATGATATGGTAAACTTTCACTAGTCTGGACCCTGGTAGTCTGAAATGACCTATAATCTGAACACCACCGCCATCACAACAAAAATGAATTTCCACACAGGTCAATGTAAATATTACTGCAAACAGTGACCTGTACCTGAATTGTATTGCCAACTGCAGGTCATCATTTGAAAGAAATTATACTAATAAATGTATACGAGAATATTCAAGCTACCACATTTTTCAGGTTTCTCTGCACTTCTTGTTCCAAAGATGTATTACTGATATTTGATTGCATATACAGTTTTTTATCAAAAACTTAAAACAAAGAATACATATATTTAAATATGGCACAGATTACAATTAGAACAGAACAAATATTGTAATATATACAGTATTGTTTCCATAAGGGACCATTTTTTGTACTTGTTTTGTTAGAGAAGTGTGTTGTATTGAACATCCGTATTGCAGGGTAGATTAAGCAGTGAGTTGAATGAATATTTGATCTCTGAGTTGAGACTTTCACAGTATTAAGGGTGACATTGACAATTTATCAGCGAGCATCAGCATGGTTGGCAGTATTCAGTGATCTGTACAAATCATCAGGGAAATGTCCAATTTATTGACAAAGATAATCCACGACATTGACGTCTGATTGGTACCGAAAGTCAGCCCGGTTCATTATGAAGCATTCACTGATCCGGATGAAACAGAATCTGTCATGAAGCAGAATAAATACAAAAAAACAGAAACACCTGCCATAGCAATGTCAATGGGGCAACGCATAACCATGGGCAGCCAGGACAGTACTGATTGGACGTGACAGCGAGTCTGCAAGGTGTTTAAATTGTTCCGGAGGGATACATCACCATTCTTTACAGATTAACAGGCTCTAATTCCCCAGGGAGGTTGTACTGCAGGTGGAATAGTCTATCACTTCTGTAGCTTTCTCATGAAACAATTGTCTTGCATACAGATGCACCTGCCAACTGATAGACTTCTATCAGTCCTCCTTCACGGCCTTTCAGATCTGCTGTCTGTCTTCCCTGTTGTGGCTGAAACTAACTCCAACAGGGAGATGCAGCGTGTACTGTATATATTATAGAACATATCTCAGCGTTGCGATTTGCTAAACAAAACATTGTTTTGTGAGGGAATCACTTTCACCAGATATGCCATTATTTTATGTATGTCCAAATACAATACTATTACACCAGTCACGTGATGCAGAATTCCCAGGCACTGACAATGTACACGGTGCTCCCAAGCCATTTAACTTCTGACCTGCCAGACTCAATTCAAAGATACAATAATAAAAAAATTAAAAATAAACATTAGGCTTCATTGCCCTTGTTTGTAGGAGTGCCTGTAGCACCACACTGTGGTAAAACGAGGCACTTCAGTGTTGTGTTAAATTGAGTTTAGAATGATTACACCACGCAATGCAAAATTATGCCAATCTTTACACTTGGAAAATAAACTAATACTTTATTATCATGTAAAACACACTAAGGATTCACATTTGAAAGATTATTTATTTGTTAAATGTGTGAGGGCTGTCTTATTGTCTGACCTACAAAGTTAATACCCCTATGTGTTAATTACTTTGCACCCACACATTATAAATGCAGGTTTACATTCAAATATGTTTATCAACGCCAGTATCTTAACAAACAAATTACTGCTGTAATCTTTTAACCACAGCCTTTTTACCCTGCCATTTAAAAAATAAATAAATAAATAAATAAAACTTTGGATCTGTCTTCAGTGATTCCTTTGCTTAACAGCAACAATTTCAGATGTAGCATTTCAAAGCCAAAGCCATCTCAGTACACTTCGCAAGCACCCATAAACATTAAATTCACCTATAAAATAAATTCATGATTAATAAAAAGGCCTTTGCTTAATAATAAAAATCCAATCACTGGAAAATCAGAGACATTGTAGAAATAGTCCTCAGCTGTGTTTCTACTCTGGATTAGAACACCAGACTGTTAGAACTGGACATTATTAACCCTCATGAGTCTGTCCAAGCCACGGAACGAGACACGGTGCCTGACATTCTCTTTGATGTTCCAGTCTTTTCAAACATACAATGTCCCACAGTTATGTACGGTTTGTTTATGTTTCCCTCTTCTGTGCTTCATCAGAAATCACACCCTGTTAGCGTTCCAGTTTGTTTAGATTATGTAATGACAGTTTGATCTACAGACACATCTTGTTACTCTGTAACATGTACCTATGACCCTGCTATTACTTGCAGCAGTGGGAGGTATTTAAATGTTTGTAAATTCAATTAAGTAAAACAAACTGATTTTGTCAGGCTTTGTTTTAAGAGGTCCTTTTTTTTTTTAGTTCATTAACTGTTAACACATGCTTACTAACATGGTAACACACCTTGCTCATTGCCTTTGCTTATTAGTTAATATAGTATGCAATTAGGATAAGAGTATCCTAATAGAAAACATATAAAAATATTATTATTATTATTATTATTATTATTATTATTATTAAATTCCTTGAGAAAATGAGCATTTGTTTATGTATTGTATGTCTATAACTAAAAAAAAGTGCCCTTCAGTTTAAAGAGTGGCCTAAAATTTTACATAAAGACTGTTAAAATAATGAATGAAAACCTGGGTCTCTTTGATGTCACGCTTTGTCTTGTTTTGATTTCTGTATTTGTTATCTTGTGAGATCCAAGTTAAAATGTATCTGGTATCTGGTTTCAGTAGTCCAGGATCAAAAAAATTCCCATTAAAAATGTACTTTTCTTTTCAGAGAGCTACTCTGTGTTAAAGGGGTTACATGTGTTTAAAAGCATTTTTAAATATGCATTGTGACAAGTTGTTCTTTAGGTGTGGGCAGATAAAAGGTAACAGATTTTTGCTCCCAACAAATTCCACCAAAAGTGTTACCAAGAAATGCAGGTTCAAAAGTTGTGGAGATGGGTTATAGATATGTTGCTATATATTAGACCAAAGAATTCTAACGCTTGGGAGCATGCTAGTAAGCTGGTTGCTATTGTAACAGTAAAATACAACCAAACTCCTATATTTGAAATCCTCAAACAAACTTTATTGTCATTAGCATATAAGAACAATGATTGTATACAAACACATTTTATTTTTCACATACTGTCAAACATTCAAATAACTGAAAGTGATAAATGTCAGCGGGGATATTTTTTATTTTGAATACATTATTTAACACTGAACAAAACAAAAACAAGTTAGCAACATGAAATACCCCAAAATGGTCATTTGAACACTAGTAGTTAGATGACATATAAAGTACAAAAACAACACATACCACGCCAGAATTCCACTGTTCCCTATCAGTCGTTCAAGTCTGGGAGCTCTTTCAGAGGCAAAGAAATACAAAGCTGGGAAGTGGAAGACAGCAAAGAAAATGTCTGGCTGCTGGCCTGATAAACAGAGAGGAAGAGTTCTGCTAATGTATTATTCATAGAGGAAATTCATCAATCTGGGAGCCCCTGCAATTATACGCAACAAAACTGTTATCCATCACTTTCACAGCACAGGGACAAACAGTGGTCAGACCAGGAGGTAGGAGAAATGCATTTATTGCTGCCCTGACATTACCTATGCAGATTCTTATCGGCAACGCAACTCCATTGTGTCCATTTTGCTGTGCGACAATGGGGTCTTTTAGATGGAGGATACCATTGAGATTGGCTGAAATTATTTTCCCTTCATGCTTGGCTAGGCTGCACTTGATACAAGCTGGCCTGGAAAGTGGAGGCAGATTATGGATAATAGAGCTTTGCATCCAACTGACCTTCTTTTTTTATTGCATCGCGTCTCACGCAGAAGGAGAGAAAAACAATCAGTTTGGAAGGAAGGAAGACACCAAGAATGTCCTACACTGAAGCCTCTGTACTGGATCAAAAAGGCAGGAGGGATCTCCATGGCAACCTGGGAGTTATCTCTGAATAGCCTGTTTGAACAGTGCACAGTACAATGTGTCTACACAAGCCCGGATAACATACAAAATATAACAAACTGAAAACAGCTCTACATTTCTTATACTAAACAGAAAGACCAAATCAATAAGTAACTTATATGCAACAGAAAGCCCTCAGCTTGAATTACTTTCAGGTAGTCTTCACTTCCTTGGTGAATTCATCTCAGCGTTGTCTTCGGGGTCGAAGGATGTCACAGGTTCCAAAGTATATAATTCATTAGGTGTAAGGTGACCACATTTTTAAGTCCTTAAACTGGAACGTATAGAAATATTGTAGATAACATCCAAGCTCCAAGGAAGCTGTAAGGGTTTTTTTTTTTCACTTTGGCAACACTGATCTAATATCGTACTGAAAGTGAGTTCAGAGACTCATGGTGATATTCATGGTGATTTTTACTTTCAAAAACTTATTTTGCAAATAAATTATCTTTCTACACAACAAGTATAGTTATTTCATTACACAGTAGCAAGATTTTGAATTCACAAACAATCTATTTTATTGCTGATTACTGCTGCAAATCTAGTCCCTTTTCTAGTCTCTCTCTCTCTTTGATTTCCACTTTCCATCTCAGTCTATCTCTATACTATCCAGTGTCCAATCTGCAAACCAGGCCCTGTATGAAAACAGGACATATCTCAATATTTTTTATTTATCAAATGTTTATTTTGTAGAATCTTTTTTTTTTTTTTTTTTTTTTTTCAAAGTATTTAATCTCTTCCTGTTTAATATGACATGGTATTTGTTCTGTATATTTTTTTCATATTGCAGTTTCTGCTTGGATCATTAGTGTGACATGATTAATAAATACTAGGAATTTTTTTCAGCCATTTTTAAATTATTACTATTAAAGGTGATGAAATGTGTTAAATATCCTGTCTTTTGACTCTGTGTAATAAATTAAACCCACTGCATCACCCATAAGCTTCCTCACCTTTTCACAATCATCTTTTCTGAGTTTTCTTTTGAAGCTGCCCTGATTGCAGAAACAGGAATTTCCTTCTGAAGTGTGTTAAATAGTAATTTTAGTAATAGATAGTAATCCAGGTAGGCAAACCCTTTGAGTTTCTCCAAACAGTTGTATATCCATATTCCCTCTTTAGCATGCTGTAAGCCGAAAGGAACCTGCTAAACACATCCATTATTTTCAATCTATGCATTTTTTCGGTACCAATCAAGGACCATGAGAAAGTGTCTTCTGACAATCTGAATTGGATAACTACGCATTTTATGAAGGCTCATTTCTTTGCTGACCTTGGCTGGAGTTTATTTTTTGAGTAAATGGTATAGGGTGAGACATAGAGCAAGCTATAGTAAGATTAAATCGTATTCCTTTTCTGATCAAACAAAATGTTGTCACCTATTTACTTATGAAAGGAATACCTTTTAATCATGCTAAATATAAGCATTAGTCTTTTTAAAATGCGCACAGAAGTTTCCAGATTGTCAGGAGACGCTTTCTCATCATTGATTGGTACTGAAGAACTGCAGACAAAGCAACAAATATCATCATACAATTAATCTGTTTTTAACAGACTGCTTTCTGTTTTAAGTAATACCTGTTGGCTTAAGAACGTGTTTAAAAAGGCATCTGGAAATAAAACTATTTGGAGAAATTTAAAGGGATCAACCCCCCCCCCCCCCCCCCCCCCCCCCAGCCCCCAGTAATTCGAGCCCTTAACGGAGGTGAGATTTGCCTCTTTTGCTGAGGGAAAAATATATGTTTTTATCAGTGCGTTGTTTTTACACTGTGTAGCCACATATAGTGATGCAGTAAAGCATCACCTTCTTATTCTAATTCTGAATAACAGTGCCTGGTCTGGAGATCTCTTTCCTTTTGTATTTTTAGTTCCTTTCTTATGATATGTTCTATCTCTGTCTTTTATTGGGAGCTTTTCAGGGCTGGATGATTTTAATCATATAGATACCTAATAATTATATATATATCTATATCTATATCTATATATATATATAGATATATATATATATATATATATATATATATATATATATATATATATATATATATATATATATATTCAGACCCTTCCTATGGTGTCCCATTTTGTGAAATTACAAAATGATGCATACACATTTTTTTTTAAACTAATATTGTATTCAAAACTTAAATGCTCAAACTGAAGACTTCCAAGGTAAGATGCGTTACAGTAAATGTAAGCAAAAACTAAAGAGAAAAAACTGAAATATGTTGCTTGTATAAGTATTCAGACCCATCAACTCAATATTTGGTGGAAGTACCTTTGGCAGCAATTATAGCCGCAAGTCTTTTTGGGTAAGTCTCTACCAACTTTGCACACTGGCTTGGTGCAATTTGTGCCCATTCCTCTTGGCAGATTTGCTCAAGCTCTCTCAAGTTGCTTGGGGATCACTTATAGACAGCAGTTTTCAAGTATTTCCACAGATTCTCAATAGGATTCAAGTCAGGACTTTGACTGGGCCACTCAAGGACATTCACTTTCTTATTCTTAAGACACTCCAGTGTAGCTTTGGCCTTGTTCTTTGGATCATTGTCCTGCTGAAAGGTGAATTTTAGTCCCAGTTTTAAGTCTTTAGCTGACTGAAACAAGTTTTCCTCTAGTATTTACCTGTACTTTGCTCCATCCATTTTTTCCAGTCCCTACTTCCAGTTGCTCCATCCAGTTTCCAGTCCCTGCTGAGAAGCATCCCCATAGCATAATGCTGCCACCACCATGCTTGACTGTAGGGATGGTGTTGACTGGGAGATGTGCTGTGTTGGGTCTATGCAAAATGTAACACTTGGCATTTAGACCAAAAAGTTCCAATTTGGTCTCATCTGACCACAACACCTTTTGCCATATTTTTAGCAGGATCACTCAGGTGCTTTGTTGCCAACTCCATGTGGGCTTTTAGATAACTTATTTTTAGTAATGGCTTTCTTCTTGCCATCCTGCCATGCAGACAACTTTTGTGAAATGTTCTGGATATTGTTGACTGATGCACATTTTCTCCCATCTCAGCCACTCTACTCTGTAGCTCTTTCAAAGTTGTCATTGGCCTCACAGTGGCATCCCTCACCAGTTTCCTCCTTACCCGGCTGCTCAGTTTGGAGGGATGGCCTGATCTAGGCAGTGTCTGGGTGGTACAATGCACCTTCCATTTCTTCATGATTGAGTAGACTGTGCTCACAGGGAAATTCAGAGACTTGGATATTTGTACCCTTCTATTGATCTGTGCTTTTCAATGACTTTATCCCTGACTTGTTTTGAAAGCTCTCTGGTCTTCATGGTTGAGTCTTTGCTTGAAATTCTCTACCTGACCAAGGACCCTCCATGAGAACAACTAATATTGCACACAGACAGAGGACACTCAACTAATTGTGTGGCTCGTTAAGGTCCTTATGTGCACCTGAATTAATTTAGGTTTGCCACAGCAAAGGGTTTGAATACTTACGCAATCATGACTTTTCCATTTTTATTTCATATTAATTATCTATTTATCTTTTTTTGTTTTTGCTTTGAATGTGTGGAGTAGGTTGTGTATATAACACATATTAATTCCTAGTTCAAAGTGTCATGACTGCAAGCTTTAAAGCAACAAAATGTGAGAACTGAGAGAGGGTCTGAATACTTTTGCAAGGTACTGTATATATATTGTGGTGCGTTTGGTTGCACACGGAGGACACGGACAACAAAGTGTCAAAGAAAGTATTCTTTTAGTACCGCAACAAAGGATCCAAAAAAAAAAAAGAATTACAAACAAACAAACTGAACTAATAAATAAATAAATCCACTGGAGGCACATCTTTTTCCAAAAGTAAAAAACAAACAAAACATAAACGGTTCTTAGTAGTCTTGCAACAATGTCCACAGGCTCCTGTTCATTCACTGTACCTCCAGTACTTCTCTTCCAATGACATACTTCCATGGTTATCAAGCGTTTCACCACCCTGTACAGACGATCCAAAACCTTTTTCTGAACACAGAAAACTCAACCTTTTATAAAGGATTTCTATTGTGGCCCAGATAGACCACAGGTGCTGGCCAAACGAAGCAATTACTAATTAATAAGCCAACTCTATGTCCTATACTAGCAGCACCTGTTGCCTATTATTCAATGAATAATATTTTTACACTTAAGGGGTTAAATGGTAAAGTATTTTGGGCAACAAAAAAGCTGCTGTTATAGTTTCAAATTGGAAATTATAAATTTAAAGAGATATGGATGGGTTTCACAGGAGATGGTAGGAACATATTTGGTTGCAGTCTGAAAGTGCATGTTGTGTCAGCAACCAAAAGGGAGTAATATGGCTTTTGAAAATAACTTTTGAGCTAATACATAATATGTTTTGGTTGCTAGACAATTGTTTGGTGTGCTTACAAATTATATTTTCATTAGTTTAGACAACTGGAAGAGTGTTAGGAGTTGTTGTGTTGTAAAATATCAACATATGGATTGCTATGGAGATGCAATAGGATTGAAGTTTAGTTCTCATAAATAGATAAGGAGTCTGGATGTGTTGCGGGAGAGAGAAAACCCAACTATGCAGACAAGGGTATTTGTTCAGCTGCAGAGCGGGTTAATAAATTTAAATTAGAAGATATATTGAAGACACAACATATAATGAGTTTTAGAGTGGATAAAACATATAGTACAATTTAATTGTTTTAAAGAAATAAAATTGGTCTTAGAAGAAGCACAGTGGGAACTTGTAACCTTTGACTGGGTGCCTGGCTGACATGTATATGTATTTGTATGTATATGTTGGAGAAAAAAATCTGGAGGGTGTGATTGGACCAGGGTAATGAGAATGAGTGAAAGAGCATTGTTACAGCAGAAATGCATCAATGGATTACAGAAAGGAAAAGTGGTGTTGTAGTAGCTGTTGGGAAACATACCTCTCTCTTGCTTATATTGGGGTCCATGAGAACATTCCTTTGGTAAAGTTTGTGAACAAAGGCATAATAAATGGTCTAAGTGGCTTGTATCTGATTGCTTCAATATTTGTTCTGGGTTCTGGGTTCAGGGTTAGGGAACGCGAGGTGCAGTAGTACAGGGCTAGTGAGTATTACATCTTAGTAGAACTAGCTAGCAGGGTAAATACTTTGTAGCAAGGGTACGTAGGGAATTGGTAAATGCTGTGTATACAATACATGTTATACACTGGTTTTTGGAACTGCAGGAAAAGCATTGCCAATTGTAGTTTAATTTTTCAATGGGTGATGTTCTAATTACAGTAAGATATTTGTGTTGAGACAAAGGGAGGATTTGCACTTGTATGTTTCAATAAAGATCTTGCAAATTAATAATCATAATTATGATGAAACAGATTGTTGAAATAAAAGAAGCAAACATTTCTTCTCTCTCACAGACTGCATCATGTAAGCAGATGACACCAGGTGAAGATGAAAGAGAATTCAAAGAGTGAATGACCTCATTGAAGGTTGAAATTAAATCACATGTTATCAAAAGAATTAATACTGCACTTGATTTTCTCCTAGGTTCTGGAAGTGGTTACTGATTCTGATGGAGATGTTGGGGACACGGGTAAAGACTGACAACTGACAACTGATCATACAGCAGAAGCTGTGAATGGGACCATTGCAAATGGCTGTTCTACTGAATAACATTGTAACATATACCATTTCTGGATAATAATTTGACTATTTAATGATATACTGTAGTGTTGAACATGTCTAAAATGAATGAATGGAAATTAATGTTATTTGTAACAATAAGTTAGTAATAGAAGTGTTATACAAAGGATTACATATGTGGGGGTATTTTATGGAGAATATCACAGGAGGTAATGGAGGCTTGTATAACTATGTAAGAAGAAAAGGCACAGTTGCCTGCTAATGTGTTACAGATAGGTAAACATTCACACACTATTTTAGTACTTGTTCAATGTATAGTGATCATTTTTTGATGTTAGTTCTAATTTGTAATCAATCTTACATGCATCGTAAGGTTGCTATGGTCTAGAATATTGGATTCTAGAAAGATGGAATTTTATATACACACAAATCATAAGGAAAGTGCTGGTGCTGGGGTACAGGTTGCAAGATTAAAATGGGTCAATATCAGTGTACTTGTTCAGTCAATATGAATGCATTTTTGCCAGTATGTATTATGTCATCTTGTATTATAACTGTCCAGAAAATTAATTATTATTCAGTATTGAATTATGCTTATCAAGGTAATGGCAGATATTGTCTTACTATTGATCTGAAGAACTATGTCATAGACAATCAAGTTTGTATGATTAAGAATGCTTCTTTTTGTATCACACCAGTTAAACTATATATATATATATATATATATATATATATATATATATATATATATATATATATATATAATGAAATATGGGTTTTCCTTCTCTTACAAAGAGAGTAGTGATTCATGCTGCTGCCACCTATAATTTCAATGAGCTTCAAGTGAATCCTTTTCCAGAAATTACAGATAGATTGAAACAACTACTGAGAGAGGAAGAGGAAATACAGGTTAAAGTGTATGCTCCTGAAGATATAAATTGATGAATGCATACATGAAGGAAATTTAGAATTTCTGTATGAAAATAGATACTGGGATTATCTGTGCATGGAATGATTCAGTATTGTGGTGAAATAATTTGACTTTGCACAAAGAACCTTATCTCAGGGAGTTGCTGATTATAGGAATTATTGATTTAATAACCCTACTGATGACAGTTATTCGAAGACGGGCAAGATCTGGAATGCATCTGGACAACCTAAAATAGAAGCTTGTCGCTGGGATTAAGTTCAATCTTAAATCAATTCCTTATAAATCACTACTTTTTGATGAAGTTTGTTATATAACTTCCAGTAATGTGCAAAAGTTTTAGGCAGGTGTGAAAAAATGCTGTAAAATAAGAATGCTTTCAAAAATAGACATTTATTTATCAATTAACAAAATGCAAAGTGAGTGAACAGAAGAAAAATCTACATCAAATCAACATTTGGTGTGACCACCCTTTGCCTTCAAAACAGCATCAATTCTTCTAGGTACACTTGCACACAGTTTTTGAAGGAACTCGGCAAGTAGGTTGGCCCGAACTAACCCCAGTTCTTCTGTGGATTTATGCAGGCTCAGTTGCTTCTCTCTCCATGTAATCCCAGACAGACTCGATGATGTTTAGATCAGGGCTCTGTGGGGGCCATACCCTCACTTCCAGGACTCCTTGTTCTTTACGCTGAAGATAGTTCTTAATGACTTTCGTTGTATGTTTGGGGTCGATGTCATTCTGCAGAATAAATTTGGGGCCAATCAGATGCCTCCCTGATGGTATTGCATGATGGATAAGTATCTGCCTGTACTTCTCAGCATTGAGGAGACCATTAATTCTGACCAAACCCCCAACTCCATTTGCAGAAATGCAGCCCCAAACTTGCAAGGAACCTCTACCATGCTTCACTGTTGCCTGCAGACATTAATTCGTGTACCGGTCTCCAGCTCTTCGGTGAACAAACTGCCTTCTGCTACAGCCAAATATTTCAAATTTTGGCTCATCAGTCCAGAGCACCTGCTGCCATTTGTCTGCACCCCAGTTCCTGTGTTTTCGTGCACAGTTGAGTCGCATGGCCTTGTTTCCACGTCAGAGGTATGGCTTTTTGGCTGTAAGTCTTCCATGAAGGCCACTTCTGACCAGATTTCTCTGAACCCACCGTTTTCTGCCAATTCTGAGCTGATGGCAGGAATAAAACTGGATGAGGAACAGCTAAACTCAGCTAACAAGGTGAGGTTGCTGAAGACAGTTTACTGTCAAAAGTCATACACCATGGCAAGACTGAGCACAGCAACATGACACAAGGTAGTTATACTGCATCAGCAAGGTCTCTCCCAGGCAGAAATTTCAAGGCAGACAGGGGTTTCCAGATGTGCTGTCCAAGCTCTTTTGAAGAAGCACAAAGAAATAGGCAACGTTGAGGACCAGACACGCAGTGGTCGGCCAAGGAAACTTACTGCAGCAGATGAAAGACACATCATGCTTACTTCCCTTAGTAATCGGAAGATGTCCAGCAATGCCATCAGCTCAGAATTGGCAGAAAACAGTGGGACAAGACTGTACAAGACTGTCAAAGCTGCACTACTTTCTGGTGTTACTGCGAGAAGTAGTAACACTATATTAAGTTATTTTCAAAATGGCTGTAGAAAAATAAACTGCCACATTTCTTTTTTTCTTTTTAATGGTGAATGAGAAGCCAAATTAATGTCTAATTTTTATTAGGACCTGTCTGTCTGCCTGCTTGGGTCTGGCACTACCCTATTCTGGAGCATGTTTTTCTAGTACACCCTAGCTCCCTTTACTACATTGAAAAGCTAAAGAATATCATAAGTTATTTAAGCACCGTAAAAAAATTAAGTCCACCCAACACTGATGACCATGGCTGATGTACCCACCCACCACGGCACAATAGGACTTCAGACCTCTTCCATGGCCACCACAATCCCAGATCTCGTGTTTGAGCATATTTGTGAATAACTTGAACAAGACAATCAATGTCATGATCCTCTGCCTACTTCTTTGCACGTTTGAATTATTGCAAATCAAATAAATATGTGTTTGTTCAACTTGATCTCCCTGATTTATTTTGTAATATTAATCAAAAGTTAGCGAAGCACTTGCTCAATCAACATCACTTATTTATGACTGCACTTCAACTCTCACTCTGTACCTTAACCCTTTTACGGTCCATTTATTCAGCGCCTGTCAGGTGCGTCAAGTCCAATTTATTTTCACCTGTGCGGTTTAAAAGTAATTTTATTCATTGTAAAATAGGTTTAAAAGGCACTGCATATCAACAGGACACTCAGTACTGCATCTCCAGCCCTGCCCCACCAGTCATAGTAGTACATACTGATAAATCCTCTCCTGATCACTCGTTTTATCACCAAACTCCTCAATAATGCTATCTAAGTCATTATTTTACTACTATAACATCTCAAAAAGCTTGGCAAACATCAGTGATAGTCTTTGAGCACTGGATACGGAAGCAGCTATCTTGTCCGCATTATGTCTGTGGTGAAGGGACTATCCGTATTGCTCAGATTCGCCTCCTTGTTTTTCAGCTTCTATCTGGCTCATTTCGGCCATTGAAAACTTTTCTTGGCTTTTTCTGGAGAAAAGATGACTCGAGACCTGTGCTTGAAGTCATTTTAATGATGTCAGACAGGATCCGACGTCGGACCGGAAAGGAAAAATTGTAATGTAGGACCTGGTCCAAAATAGGACGGCAAAGGTTAATTTATTGGACCTTTACAGTTTCCATAATTTTCTTTTATATATTTTAGAGCTATTTTAAGCAAGACTTCCATTAAATGAGAGTAGATGTTAAAACTTCATGCCGATTTGAACTCGGCTCTCACCAAGATAAGCACCCACAAAGATGTAGCTTTACAGTAAAGTAATGTAATCCATCTGCATCTCCATCCATTTGTGTTCCTTTCCATCTGATGAGGTAGATAGCCTTCTGCATGGTTTTGATGGCTGAAGTGTAATGCTGGCTCCAGAGATCAGCTTATTTTGTCTCTCCAGTGCATCAGCACACACAACGGCTGTGATGCTGGCACCAGGGATCAACCACAGTGCAACCATCTTGATTAAGTTAATTAGGATACATCTCTGGGGTCTTCAAGTGGGCACCTTCTGCGCTCTGTGTTTCGTCAACTAGTCCACGACACCTTAAGAGGGCTCGCGTTCCAGCATCAGCCCCTCAGTTCCCCACTCAACTCAGCCCAGCTTACTTACCTATACATCAGCGTTGCTTTCTTTCTATTGTGCTTAAGAGCCCCAGCCAGAATCTTTCCATCTCAGCTTACTACTTTTCTTTACTAACTATCTTTAGTTATAGCTATGCTCCTTGACTTAGTGGGCTTGAACTGCATTCATGCCTATTCAATGTTATTGGTTAATTTGCCTAATAACTGATTAGTGCAGGCTACTGTTGTAGTCATGGTTGTCATGTCATCCATGTATGCTCGAATTGGTGGTAGTCACATTCCAGAAGCCAAACACTCTCCTGCCACTACCCATTTTGATGCCCTAATAATTGCTTCCATTGCCATGGTAAAAGCCAGTGGATAAGTGATGCATCCTGCCATTATTCCAACTTCTAGGCATTGCCATGTAGTGCTGAATTCTGAAGTTGAAAAACTAAACTGCAAATCTCCAAAGTAAGCTTTCACTAAATTTGTTATTGTCATCGGTACACTGAAAAAAATCAAATGCTTCCCAAAGAAGTTCATGTGGCACTGAACCATATGCATTAGCCAAATCCAGGATTGTCACATGGAGCTCCTTCCTCTCCATTTTAGCCGATTTAATTTGTTGCCAGATTACACTGATGTGTTCTAAGCATCCTGGGAAACTTGGAGTACCAGCTATTTGTACTGAAGTGTCAATGAAGCAGTTCTTTAATAGGTAGGTTGACAATCCCTGTGCAATATTGCTGAAGTAAGTTTTACCTTCTACTTTTAAAACTGAAATAGGGTGAAACTGACTTGTAGAATCTTTTTCTATTGGTATAAAAACTCCACCTGCTTGGCGCCACCTGTTTTTTCCCATGCCACTTTACAATTTCCACAGGACGTGTAGAACTTCAGAAGTACTCTTGTATACTCTGTATGGAACTCAGTTAGGCACTGGAGATGATGATGCCCTTGCATTTTTCACAGCTTGCTCGACTTCTTTCCACTTAGGTGCACAGTCCTCCATTTGGTATTCTGGTGGATATGTGGATTCCTTCACATATCTCTCCAGCTCAAACTTAGATGTTTAGTGTGCCATTTTTCTAACTGTTGAATAACTTCTTTACAAATCTGAAAGGATTTTTACAAAAAGTTAGTTCTTGCACACTGCAGTCCCGCAATGTTGCAAGCTTATCTTTTATAACCCTTTGTAACAGATTGCGTCCCTCCTGACTTTTTCTGCTCTTTTCCATGGCTTCCTCAGCTGACTCCTTTCTCTAACTAAATGTTCAATCTCTTGTTGCCATCTAGACTTTCCAGGAATAGTTTATACTTTTTCCTTCCTTTTTTCAACTCCAAACCTTTCACTTCCATATGTGTAGATGATGTTCCCAAATTTATCCAGCTTCTTTTCAAGTGTTCCACTTAACCTTTCCAATGCAAAACAGAGATCTGTGTTTACTGTGTCCCATGCAGTTCTCACAAGCGTTTGGATTTCATTCGACTGGCTTGAATGACTTCTTAAGAAGTACTGATCAGTGCGAGGCCCTTGTCCCTTATCATTGTCCCTTGATGAATCTTCAAACGCCTGACCATTGTTGCCTTGTTCCAGCTGCAGACACAAACCTGGAGTTCCATGCCTTTGCCAACTGCAGATCTTAAACTAGTCTTTTGTGAAGTACTCTCCATTCTCATATCCGTTTCCATTCCTAAGTCGTTAACCTTGTTGTCCAACACTGAATCATCTTCAGCCCCTGCTCTCGCAGACTCTAGGGGTATTTTTATTTTTATTACCTCAACAGACATGACAGTGACTGCACATAACAGCACTATCACATGATCGTGACAGACAATAGAGCACAGACCATTACAGCGACTGCCTATAACAGCGCACGACATCACGGCGTCGAACTACAATTCCCATAAGACTGCAAAGTTAAGAAAAGCGACACTTACCAGGAACTCTGACACACAACGCAGAGTTCACTACAGATTTTCTGATTGTTGAAGACTATAGTTTTTTTTTTTCATTGTTCCCATAGAGCTCCATCATAACTAGATTGGTAAATACGTTAAGTAAAACCTCCATGCAATAAAAGCGTGTTTCCTTCAGCATTTTTTATGTAGTTGGGCTGCATATCGATTTTTTTTTTTCATTTGTTGCAGAATGATATTCAGTTTTGAGATATATATATCACACACATACACACACAGTCAATCCCGTAGTGCTGTTCGGTACTCAATTACAGGCGCCATTTGTGGAGCCCGCTCATTACTGAATACACTGCGGCGATGCTGTGTTGCAGCGCCAGGACATATCGGTATCTTTTTTAATAACAATAAAAATATCGTATTTATAAAGTGACTGACTTATTTATACAAATTAATGCTTGATTATGTCAGGCAAGCGTGAATAAGTTAAAAGCATTGCGAGTGCACTGTTAAGGTGCTCACAGGCTCCAGAAATGCTCCACTGTTACTAACTCTGCCCACTTGTGACATCATTTTCTTATCCTTCTTTATATAGTCCTGTCTTGGGGACCAATATGCAGACATGATGTGTTTGGACCTTTTTTTTTTTTTTTTTTAAATCTATATTTTGTACAGATTTGTTTTTTAAATAAAGAGTTTAACTTTATATTGTTGTCTTTGCTTCTCTGCCCTATCATATCCATACTGAACCCACCATTTTCTTTCTAGCATGACGCTTTTATCCAGAGCGAGTTCGCTTTGTTGTTTGAAAAATGTTGTAGTCAGATAATTCCCCTTTATGTACTTGCTAGGCAAGTAGTTTTATTAGGCTTCCCTGCCAAAGCCTGGGAAGCCTATTGTTATTGTTAAAGTTTGTTCTGTTTTTTTATTATTAATTTTTTTTTTTCTTCCCAAACTGCTGCTGCTTCGAAGCTGTGTGACCGATCAGGTTCGGACTTGGCATGAAACAAGTTGGATACATTGGCTGTCAGATGCTGAAAATTGCTGCTGCATCCTTACAATTGGCGCCGTGACGCATTTTTCGATAAAACCTTTCGAAATCTTCTTCTTGGGAACCGGTGAAGCGATTGATCTAAAACTTGGCCAGTAACAATGTAATACAAATATGTGAAATTGGTGATGTTTTTATAAAACAATTTAAACCTGCATCAATTGACAAACAATTTACTTGACTAACTCCAAACATCTTCACTAACTCCAAGCATCTTCCCTGATACTGTAACAATACAACTGACTTTTAAAAAACTGTGTTGACCGAAACAAAAATTACCATTTGATGCATTTTTTTAGAAACCTTTTGAAATATTCTTGGGAACCGGTGAAGCGATTGATCTGACACTTGGCATATATCATCAGTATCCAAACCCACATCAAGTTGGTGAAGCAGAAGTTTCTGCGATAAATTTTAATGTCAAAATGGCTGCCGCAAATCTTATCGAAATGTGCCCTTAACAGCAAACTGCTGCTATTTGAACACCGTTTGACCAACAAACTCCAAACATGGTAGTTATTGTCCCAGTAACAATGGAATCCAAATGTCAAAATGGTTATGTTTTATAAAACAAGATGGCCGCCAGGTGTATGTTTACATTTTAAATTTATAACTGCCTCAGTTGACAAACGGTTTACTTGACTAACTCGAAACTTCACAAGCATCATCCTTGACACTGTAGCAATACAACTGACTTTTAAGAAACTCACGTTAAACAAGATGGCTGCCTGACGCATTTTTGAAAAAAAAAAAACTTTCAAAATCTTCTTTTGTGGAACAGTTGAAGTTGCTGATTTAAAACTTGGCACATTGAGAACTAAAAACGCTTTGACAGGTACTGATACTGGGGCATGGGAGCCGTAAAACTGCCTGGCAGTTCTAGTTATTATTATTATTATTATTATAGTACTACTTCTAATCAGGGTCTGTACACTATTTCTAATAAACGGGTTTATTAAAAGACCCTTACAAATAAAAATCAGAGATATTTACACCCACTAATATTTTTGAATTGTCAAAGACGCAAGATCCAATTTTTCCAATGACAGCATGAGACTTGCAGTTCTTCCTCATTCTCATGTATCCGAGTTCCAAGCAGAAGCTTATTATTATTATTATTATTATTATAGTATTATTATTGATCTAAAAGATATTTAATAAATTGTGCATTTATATCTTTATTTGAGTGAGTCTTTCACCCTCAAGGGCTTAGTGTATATTGCAATTGGCTAAGGTATCCCAATGTATGCTTCTGTTGCACACATTAAATGGTGAATTCTTGTTTATTTGAAAATATATTTAGCAAAACACAAACAAAGCAGTATGTAACTGTAACAAGCTGAACTGATAGTTTTTTGTTTTGGAGTACGTTCCATTTTATATAATATAAGAAAACAGAAGAACAGGGGGATTTTAGGAATGTACCATATACATATATTTACCATAAATAAATAGGGGTGTTTATAGGAATCTACTATATACATGTATTCAACATTAATTGTAGGGTGTTACACTTCCATAAATTGGGGTTTGTAAACTTTGGACAACCAACGTATATACACACACACACGGTATAAATCTTTTCTCTAGCAGCTTACAGGATTACATTTAAGTGCCCTGGCAAACAAATGTTTATACATATTGTGGTGACGGCAGACAAACAGAAACACAAAGACAGTTTTGTGGCCAAAACAGCAGTAACAACAACCACTGTTTATTTCTTCCATGACAACGGATGCTCTGAGAAATGGGATGGGGGGCTGCTAGTAAACAAAGAGAACACATACACACATCCAAATGTTACGTGCAGTCGCTGTAATGTCCATCACAGTAATGTCATAGCACTGTTATGTGCAGCCGATGTAATGGTTGACATTGTAATGTTCATCGCGGTAATGTCTGAGAAGTCTTGAATTCACAGTGATGTCATGATAGGTTTACTGCCTTGTTATAATGGCATACTGCAGCAGTCTACATGCTAGCTAACAACACACCCCATTTCAGGTTGTTTTTAGCAAAGAAATTACCTTACCTATAGATGTAGTCATGGACATAAAACCTGTTGAGTCCTATTGCTATGTTAGCAATTACGTTACCTCCCTAGCTGGTAAACTAGCAGCGCAGCAACATCTGCAACAGGTCTCCACAGAACAGAAGTTTTATTATGATTTTAGGGTCACCAGTGAGGAGGAAAGGGTGTGGGTGAGAGATAATGCCAGGAGACAGGGTCGTTCTCTTAAACTGCAAAGGAGGTTCACAGGACCTTATGGGGTGGTTCAGAATATTTCTGACCTCTTGTACAGATTGAACGTAATGGGACTTTTGTAACCCACGTTAACCACCTTAAGCCCTATGTCAGTGACTCTTTTTCAGAAAGCCCTAGACCAGGTACTCCTGCTTTGAGAAACGTGCATCATCCAGTGCTAGAGACTCCAGTACACCAGAACCCCCAAAGGCTGAGGGAATCCAGACATCAGCGAATCCCTGCGACCTGGTGGATGCACAAAATGCATCTTGTATTTGTGAGCTGCTGGGAGGTTTGGTTAAGGAAACCATTGCTCCTGTTACAGAGGACCCAGGGGGAGCCTCTGGGAATTCCAGTTTTTACAACCAATTTTAAACTTCCCTCCTCTGTCTCGCATATTATGGTCATTGGACAGTATGAGGAATTCACCAATACTGAAGCCGGTATTTGCTTGACTTGTTATAGTAACAAAATGCACGGCCTTGGCACCAGACCATGTACAACTACTGTAGCGCTGCTTCTACTTGATAAAAGCATGAAATGAACAGGGGAGGTGAAGAGTAATGTAAAATAATGTATGGGGGAAAAAAAAGCATATTTCACAGTAGACAGTCAAATTCGTGATATCGTGAATATTTCGGAGCCCTACATATAAAGCTAGTATGCTCTGTGCTCAATCTGTATCTAGTTATTACCTCCTCCTCTTCCTCACACAGCCCTGGTAATTGCCTGGTCCAAAATACTCTCTCCCACGACTCTTCAATCTCCTGTGCAGCTCTTCTGCTGCTTCTGTGACACTGCCTGGTTTCAATAAGCAGTACTTAAATTACACGCTGAGGCACCTAGTAAAGTTAGCACCCTTACGTGAATATGGTTTGCAAAAATATCAATCACAGTATTTTGTAATGTAATTTGCATACATTGACATTATTCATTATATTTAATTAACTCCAAAGCGGTATTTTTTCCCCACACACTTTTTTCCATGCGCTAGGTTGCCTGCCACTAGTTAGTGAATACAGCAGGTGTATAAAGCACGCAGTAAAGGCGCTTACTGCATGCTAAACACATTACTGCTGTTTATTGAATGAGGCCCACAGTATAACCATAGGAAACTGGAAAATTGCCTTGCAAATTAACTGTGATAATTAAATTATTTCATCCTGAAGAAGACATGTTTAATTCTGGATGTGTTTGAGCTCAACGAAGAAACCAAAAAACAAAACCCAGGTTTTGGTGTCATGTTTAGACCATGTCATAATTCTGAACTATTAAAACGTGGTCAATTCAACATATGTGCAAACAAATACCTACAAATCTCAAAGTAATATTTACAAATTCAATTTAATCAGTTAGGACATTAATGATCTTGTGAATCGGGTGTGAATGTTTAATTAACTGATGAATATATAGTCAAACAATATGGCTGTATATCATTGGTTATTATTTTACCAACATAATGCAGAGTTTGATAATTAGATTTACTCATTTGCTTTAAAATCTTTAGAAATTGTTTAAGAAATTGTTTTAATTGAACCCTAGCATTTAGGATTCTACAGGCGCAAGTAATTCCAGGTGGATTCTGAAATGCATCAGAACTGAGCCGCTCAGAACGTTGTGTGGGAATGCTCCCGGCCAAGGCTGGTTTGCACCCTAAAAACAGCTGACCCAGACATGACAGCTGCAGTTTAAGAGCTTTCTGCACACTTCTAATAAATCACAAATAACAAAACATTGGAACAAAACAAAAGCCTAACTATAGAACCGGACGGCTAAGCAGATTACCGGTTACAAAATATCTGTCCACACACGGCTCCACAGAGGAAGCTAACATTTCAACCTGCTTTTATACACCTGGCTGCTTAAATTACAGAAAGGTGTCCCTCATTATTGGCTTCACAATGCCTCGAGGCATTCACATGGTCTCTGAAAGCAACGACTGAAGTTAAGGTTTACAATTTTAAAAAAAAGGCAAATTATGAAGGAAAGAAACAGAGACCGACAGAAGTAGATTGGAGTAAAACGGAGAAATCATCCACAGAAAAAAGGATGGCTATTTCAGAAAAGTAGTACTAGAGGCACAAAACAATTATATCCCAGAAGTAGACAAATGAAAATCTAAAACAAAAATGGCCAAAATGATTTAATAAATCTATTAAAAAACATTGAGAAAAAAAAGGCACTTTACAGAGCACAAGTAAAGAAATGCAACTGCAAAGGTCAAGAGAGAGATAGAAAGGAGCATTGCCAAGGGGGATAAAACACAAATTCCAAAAGGTATTTCCAATATTATAACAGCAAAAGAACATTCAAAAGGAGGAAATAAAACATCTAAGTGATACAAATGGCAGTTTTTACAAAGGAGGATATGGACAACATGCCCCATGTCAACCTGTTCCTATCCAGTTTTAAATAACTTGAGCATAACAGAGGCAGATGTGTTAAAGGGACTAGGCGCTCTTAAAATAAAGAAATCCCCTGGTCTGGATGAGATCTTCCCAATAGTACTCAAATGAAAGAAGTTACTTACAGACCACTAACCAAAATCATGTAACAGTCTCTTGAGACCGGGGTTGTACTGACGGGAGAATTGCAAACGCAATACCAATCCACAAAAAGGGAGACAAAACTGAACCAGGTAACTACATACTAATAAGCTTAATTTCTATTATATGTAAACTAAAATGGAAAGTTACCTATAAGGTAACAGCATCCTGGGAGGCAGTCAGCATGGTTTTAGGAAAGAGAGATTGTCTAACTAACCTGCTTGATTTTGAGGCTCATCGACAACTGATAATTGCAAAGCATGACATGGTTTATTTAGATTTCCAGAAAGCTGAATGCAGTGAGGATACAAGGCAGTGGTTAACATGTAGAAAACATAAGTACTGATTAGGAGGAGAAACCTCAAGATGGAGCCCTTCCGGCTCTTGGGATGGCAGTGACGGTTTCGTGTGCCCATACGCCCCACAGCCAGGGCACAACTCCGCCACAAGGCTCTTTTAAAAAACCTCTCGGCTGTCATCCTGACCTCCTCCTGCTGTTGCCGCTTTCCTCTCTTTCTCCTTCTCCTCCCCTGGGGTGGTTTCATTTTCCAATCTTTTTTTTTTTTTTTTTTTTTTTTTTTTTTTAAATCTCTGCACCCGTGCTCTAAGTCTCCAGGGGACGCTATCCCACTCTAACACCAACTGTGGCAGGGCAGCCAAAGTGAGGAGACTCGGAGAGTCGGAAAGTGTTGCAAATAAAATGCTTTATTAAATAATAATCAACACACAAAACAAACGGGCATGATGGACAAATAAAGATACACAACAATTTAAACAATAAACTAGAAAAAACACTGGTAACACACTCACCACTACCAAACAGATCCTCTCACTCTCAAACACTCACCAACTAACACTACCAACCACTCTCCTTTTATACAGTTGCCTGGAACTACCGATTAACACCTCATTAGTCCAGGCACATTCCACGCATTCTTCACACAAACTCATTTACTCACAGATCCACCCTGCAGACTCACTCACACTATTTGGCAGGGATGAATATAACCCCCTCCCAGCCGACCCAAAATCTAATTTCAGGGGGCGGGCGGGAAAACCATCACACGCAGACAACACAAAAACAGGTGGAGTGGCAAACAGTGTTGCAGCAACAATGGTAATTCAAAATGATCTAGACAGCATTCAGAACTGGGCAGACACATGGCAAATGACATTTAATAGAGAAAAAAGGTGCTGCATGCAGGCAATAAAAATGTGCATTATAAAATACCATATGGAAGATACTGAAATTGAAGGAATCTATGAAAAAAGATCTAGGAGTTTATGTTGACTCAAATGTCTTCATCTAGACAATATGGGGAAGCTATAACCAAAAGTCCAACAAAATGACCGGACATACAGTATAGTGAAAAGTGTTGAATTTAAATCAAGGGAAGTAATGTTAAAACTGTACAATGCATTAGTAAGACCTCATCTTGAATATTGTGTTCAGCTCTGGTCACCTCTCTACAAAAATAATATTGCTGCTCTGGAAAGAATGCAAAGAAGAGAGACCAGAATCATTCCGGGTTTAAAAGACATGTCATATGCAGACAGAAAATAGGAAAATTGGAGAGAATCATGGGAGTCTGGAACCAACTACCCAGTAATGTTGCTGAAGCAGTCACCCTGGCATCCTTCAAGAAGCTGCTTGATGAGATTCTGGGATCAATAAGCTACTAACAACCAAATGAGCAAGATGGGCCAAATGGCCTCCTCTTTTTTGTAACCTTTCTTATGTCTCATCCTGGGTGCTTTTATTTAAGTAACTGGCAAGAAATACTTCGAACTACTAGAGTACAAGCCTCAAGTCCTCCATTACTTGGGCTCATTACGGAGCTCCACACCAGAGCTAACACAGTCTTTGATCCTCTTCACAGCCTGCGTTCTACAGGATGTATCCTTTCCTAACTCGACCCTAATGAGAAATGTCAAGACTCAGCCAAAAATTGAGTCAGTCCCCACACCCCCCCAATTACACAAATCCACCGAAAACCTCCAGCTGCCTGTAGGCTACTCCAGGACCACTGCACTACAATTGTAAAAAAAAATATTTCCAAAAGGCAAGGTGGATACCATTTTAATTGGGAAACAAAAATAAAGCGTGACCAACTGAATACAAAAAATAAAGAAATGCCTTCAGGTTGATCTGAGAGATTGTGCTTGCCCTCATACTGGGAGTATAAAATTAGGGAAAACAGCCTTGAACTGTATATCTAAAGATAAAGGCCAGACTGCTAGTTACAGCAGTGCCAGCATTTCAAGGCGGTCCCGATATGCATCAGACACACAGAAATGGGTCCAACCTCCATTGTGTCTTTTCTGTTTTTATGACTGTTCCCTCATGTGCCTAGAATGTGGTATCTGTTTTATTTAATGTAGGTTTTAAACTCCCTTTACAGGTTTACAGTGACTGTACCTTCAGAGATAGCATTGATATACACTGCAACATTCAATACATAGTTAACTTCAACCCTCCCACACATCTCCCATTGTTCAATACTGATGTTAGTATAAATTCAGGTCATAGTATCAAAAGGAATTTAAAATGTTTAAAAATCAGCAATCCTGATGCAGCACAAAGTTGAGAGTAGTACATATACTTATACAAATATACTAGTCATACACTGTATAGGAATATGCAGACAATATAATTCTCGACATGCAATAGAGTATAAAAAATGTGCTGCTTTAATTTTATGCTAAACATGTACACCCACCCAGTGGCGCCATTTGGGGGGGCGATCACCCCACGCAAGCCTCGAGGACTTTATATAAAAAAAAATAAATAAAAATAAGCATTTGTATACAAATTATTTATTTGTCGTGGCCCTAGAGCTATACCGTAGGTCAGCTATGCCAGAAGTGAGCTGAAACGTCATCAATAAGCGTTCAGAGGGCTGTACTGCTTGAGGTGTCAGAGCAAATCCCAGTTAATTTAATAGTCTGTTCAAATTTGTGTGAAAAAAAAAAAAAAAGTGTTCAACGAAAACAGGGAAGCAAAGTACCATGCTGTCAACAGCATTTCAGACACGTCAGATCTTTGAGTTTTTTGACATAATGCAGATATTACACAACTTCCTAGCAAACAGCAACACCAGACATGAACGGTTTATCCAGGCGTAGAAACGCCTAAAACAGCCCATCCTTCACCTGGAACAAACAACTACTATATGGTGGCTGTATTGGTACAGATCAATTAACAAGATTGTTTTGCAGTATGAAGCTATTATGGCTGTACTGCAAGCAAGCAGGGGGGAGAAATCAACAAAAAAACAGAAGGGAGACCGCATCAAAACAAGAACAACAACTCAGGTAAGACAACCATTAAATGTATTTATCTAAATGCTAGAAGTATCAGAAACAAAATTCTAGAACTTGAAGCTACTGCACTAACAGGTAACTATGATGTGATAGGTGTTACAGAAACGTGGTTATCTGAGAGTGATGGGGACGAATATAATATTTGTGGGTATACACTGTATAGGAAAGACAGGCAGGACAGACGAGGAGGAGGGGTAGCGCTATACATAAGAAACAGTCTTGAAGCCCAGGTGTTAAACCTGGACAAAGAAAATAAAACCGAATCAATATGGGTCAGAATAACAGACAAAAATTCAAAAGGCATAATAATAGGAGCATGCTATAGACCGCCAGATTCAGACGGTGAGCACAATAATCTGTTATACAATGACATTAGAAATGTGTGTAGCAAAGGAGAAGCCATACTAATGGGGGATTTCAACTTCCCCCAAATAAAATGGGAAAACCCGGTGGGTAGCGCGAAGGATGAAATAGAAATGGTGGAAATGACAAATGACTGCTTCCTAACACAATTTGTGAAGGCACCCACTAGAGGGGAGGCATGCCTTGATTTAGTCTTTTCAAATAACGAAGATAGAATAACTAAAACAGAGGTCAGAGAACCACTGGCAAACTCAGACCACAACATGGTCTCATTTGAAGTGTTTTTTAAATCCTCAAAAGTAAAGACTAAAGCTAAGGTTTACAATTTTAGAAAAGCAAACTATGAAGGCATGAAACAGAGACTAACAGAAGTAGATTGGAGTAAAATAGAGAAAACACCCACAGAAGAAGGATGGTTGTTCTTCAAAAACGTAGTACTAGAGGCGCAAAACAATTACATCCCTAAAGTAGACAAATCTAAATGTAAAACTAAATTGCCAAAATGGTTTAATAGATCAATTAAAAAAAATATTCAGCGAAAAAAGGCACTTTACAGAGCATTAAAAAAGGACCAAAAAGAAAGTACACAGAAAGAGTACACAGAACTGCAAATGCAAGTCAAAAAGGAAGTTAGAAAGGCCAAGAGAGAAATAGAAATGAACATTGCTAAGGGAGCTAAAACCAATTCCAAAATGTTTTTCCAATATTACAACAGCAAGAGAACATTCAAAGAGGAGATTAAATGTTTAAGAGATACAAATGGCAAAATCGTAGAGGAAGAAAAAAAAAATAGCAAATATATTAAATGATTACTTTTCACAAGTTTTTACAAAGGAAGATACTGACAACATGCCCCACATGTCATCCAGTTCCTATCCAGTTTTAAATAACTTTAGCATAACTGAGGCAGAAGTGTTAAAGGGACTAGGAGCTCTTAAAATAAACAAATCCCCTGGGCCGGATGAGATCCTCCCAATAGTACTCAAAGAAATGAAAGAAGTAATTTACAAACCGCTAACCAAGATCATGCAGCAGTCTCTTGACACAGGGGTGGTACCGACAGACTGGAAAATTGCAAACGTAATACCGATCCACAAAAAGGGAAACAAAACTGAACCAGGTAACTACAGACCAGTAAGCCTGACTTCTATTATATGCAAACTTATGGAAACTATAATAAGAGCCAAAATGGAAAATTACCTATATGGTAACAGGGTACTGGGAGACAGTCAACATGGTTTTAGGAAAGGGAGATCGTGTCTAACTAACTTGCTTGATTTTTTTGAGGATGCAACATCGATAATGGATAATTGCAAAGCATATGACATGGTTTATTTAGATTTCCAGAAAGCTTTTGACAAAGTCCCGCACAAAAGATTAATTCTCAAACTGAACGCAGTTGGGATTCAAGGAAACACATGTACATGGATTAGGGAGTGGTTAACATGTAGAAAACAGAAAGTACTGATTAGAGGAAAAACCTCAGAATGGAGTGTGGTAACCAGCGGTGTACCACAGGGATCAGTATTAGGTCCTCTGCTATTCCTAATCTACATTAATGATTTAGATTCTGGTATAGTAAGCAAACTTGTTAAATTTGCAGACGACACAAAAGTAGGAGGAGTGGCAAACACTGTTGCAGCAGCAAAGGTCATTCAAAATGATCTAGACAAGATTCAGAACTGGGCAGATACATGGCAAATGACATTTAATAGAGAAAAGTGTAAGGTACTGCACGCAGGAAATAAAAATGTACATTATAAATATCATATGGGAGATATTGAAATTGGAGAAGGAATCTATGAAAAAGACCTAGGAGTTTTTGTTGACTCAGAAATGTCTTCATCTAGGCAATGTGGGGAAGCTATAAAAAAGGCTAACAAGATACTCGGATACATTGTGAAAAGTGTTGAATTTAAATCAAGGGAAGTAATGTTAAAACTGTACAATGCACTTGTAAGACCTCATCTTGAATATTGTGTGCAGTTCTGGTCACCTCGCTATAAAAAAGATATTGCTGCTCTAGAAAAAGTGCAAAGAAGAGCGACCAGAATTTTTCCGGGCTTAAAAGGCATGTCATATGCAGACAGGCTAAAAGAATTGAATCTGTTCAGTCTTGAACAAAGAAGACTACGTGGCGACCTAATTCAAGCATTCAAAATTCTAAAAGGTATTGACAGTGTCGACCCAAGGGACTTTTTCAGCCTGAAAAAAGAAACAAGGACCAGGGGTCACAAATGGAGTTTAGAAAAAGGGGCATTCAGAACAGAAAATAGGAGACACTTTTTTACACAGAGAATTGTGAGGGTCTGGAATCAACTCCCCAGTAATGTTGTTGAAGCTGACACCCTGGGATCCTTCAAGAAGCTGCTTGATGAGATTTTGGGATCAATAAGCTACTAACAACCAAACGAGCAAGATGGGCCGAATGGCCTCCTCTCGTTTGTAAACTTTCTTATGTTCTTATGTTCTTAACTTTCACTGCAAAGACAGTTCCAAGAGGCAGCTGGTTTGAAGACAAGACTAGAATCTGCCTCCATCTACCTTCACATATTGGAAAAGGTGCTAAGTATAACAAATGCACTTTGAGCAACTGCAACAAAGTAGTCTGTGTTGTTGCGAACAAAAGAATTGATCAGATACCCAAAAGCAGTTACAAACAGCCCAATCAGAAGCAGAATGGGAAGATACATTCATTAAAGCAAAACAACAGTCCATTCCAGACCAGCAAGAATCCATAAACAGTGATTTCTTTTGCCATGTAAAATCTTGGGCGGACTGCCTAAGCGTTATTTCGAGCCGCCCAAGAAAAACCCCAGAAAATTGCATTTAAATCGTCTCAATACAAGCCTATTTTTAGAAGGGCAAAATGAGTCGTTCATTTTCATGCGATGAGGTCATCCCCCAACAGGGGTCGCGCATCATTCCGTTAAGTCTGTGGTCAACAGTAGCGACAGTAGAGCGAGGCAAGTCGAGTGAACTCCCGCCTCTGCTGTCACTGAGTGGTTGAGTGGATTCAGAGGATAGTAGGCAGTGAATTCGAAGGAGAAAAATAAACTGCAGCCGCAATGGATAAGACGGGAAAAATTACAGAGACTGGCAAAGAGAGTACGAGTGGTAGATGACGGTGAAGCGGCAAGGTAATCACAAAAGTTAACGGCAGTGGCGAAAACTAAAGTTAGATGGCCTAATTGATCTTTCGTTGAGAAACTGAAAAGACGTGACGGCTCTGATGATTGATGGTTAAAATCGGTTGTATCATCAAAATAAAATAAAATAAAATATCTAGGACAGCAGTCAGAATGACCGACTCAGGAAAGAGGAAACGCTACTTTTAAATAGCAAAGAATGTCTGCAAGCTATGCTCGTACCATCACCTCAGGCTAGGGTTGCCACCTTTCGAGATACGAAAATACCGGCAACATTAACCATGGCCCGGGGCCAGTAGAGTGTGCAGTTTGGCCGGTAGTTATGAAGCACCACAGGCCCGACTGGGCCGGTTACATTTAACTAGTATATATCACATGGCTTCCATTTCATGAATCCAGTAAAACGGGCCAGTGTGTCAAAACACTGAAAATTAAATTTACAAACCATTTTTTAAAAACGTAACTACGAACCAATCCTAACTTTCCCACCGCGCGTCATATGTTGTACAGTCAGAATCTGATACTGTGCACTGAAGTGCTGTGCTGATACTCGTTCCTGCAGCAGATCTTTTACAAATCGGGTTTTCTACAACTAAAGCAACCAATAAGCCAAAAGAAAAGTGCTGAAATCAATAAATTTCAACATTTTGTTTACAACTTTACATCATATCCAGTCTCACAGTAAGATGTCCCGATGGATACCCAGATACGCAATCTAATTGTCTAACTTTTTGATTTGGGATCCGATGTGTTAAGGTCAAAAATGCCATTCAGAATCTTTCCAGGACTCGTTGGTATCACTCAGCAAGATTGGCGCTGGCTTGGGAGAGGCTGCACAAGCGACAACGCTCTAAGTAAGAATGTTATTTTGTATTAATGAATATTGCTTTAACAGTGTTTATTACAGGGATGGGAATTTCAAATCTTTTCCTATTTGAATACACAGGGTGCAACCGTTTTGTGTATTCGATTACCCGAACTCTGGTCCCTTACACTACCAAGAGTAAAAAAGCAAATGCTTTTGCCAAGCAGACAGCATAACAATATAAGCCGGTAAAGTTTAGCCGGGTTCATAAAGTGTTCAAACAATGTCCAAGACAAGATTTCTTCGCTCTGTACCCTATTTCCTTAGGCACAAGTTTTTTTTTTTTTTGTTTGTTTACTGAATTCAAATACACAGAAATCAATGAGCAGCAACATCACACCTATCATATAGCAACCTAAAAATTCATCTGTTTAATGCTAACAAATAATATTTATAACAATCTTAGTGTAAATAGTGTAACCTGGCCAAAATAGAAAATACATTCCAACATTACAATAGTTTAACATTACTAATTACAACTAGCCATCAAGTACTGACATCAGATGACTCTATGTCAAGTTACTTTGTTTATTCAAAAACCTGTAAATAACTCAAAACAAGGAACAGTTGCTATATACATGTTTAGTGGCTGAAGTAACATATTGAAAGGCTTAGTTTAGCCACTTTCTTTTGAGACATGGGCTCTCCTTAGAAACATATTGAAAATAAAAACCCATCATGAAAAAATATAAATATATTGGGCCAGATAAAATTGCATCCAGGCCAGTAAAAATGCTAGCTCAGTAGCCCGAGGGGCCAGTAGTTAAAAATCTAAACGTGGAGCCCTGCATGTCTTGTGATTTACCATAACATCTGCTGATGCCGAGAGGGTAAACTGAACCAATTCTACATGAAGGGATGTGCCAAATATCACATGACACAATAGCTTTGTCAGAGGTAGGTCTAAAAAAAATCTGATCTTTATTTCCCAGTCAGTTATTGTTTTTCAGTTCACCTAGTCATGAGCTCATGCAAAATTGCAAAAAATGGGATTTAAAAAGCCCGAAATTTCTCAACTGGGCCCTACCAAAGGTTTTATAATGTTACTCCAGGCCAAAACCTGGCATTCCTGGAACTATATAAAAGCCAAATCTGAATGTTAGAAAGGGGCATGGGTGTTAAGTTGCCTGCGACAACGAAGCCGGACTGACCGCGATTAGTCACCACCTAAGCATCTTTTTGAGCCAGAAAAAACCCTGATAAAGTATCGAGGTTCTTAGCTGACTATTTTACCAATGTCAAAACTGGCCAACGAAACAACGATTAAGAACCAACCAATATTCACAACAAGACAAAAATGGCTTACTATGCAATTAGACGCTTCACAGATAATGAAAAACTTCTTCAAATCAATGGAACATTTGACACAAAATCACCTAAGTACATGGATGTCGACAACATTGAAGATTTCGGAACTGTATAGTGAAAACCTACATCAGGACAACTACAGGTGATAAAAGACTCAGCTATTTAATGTTACTGGCAGTAGAAAGGCAGCTCGTGAAATCATTTGATTTGGATGTTTTAGTAAATGATTTTGCACATATGCAAGATCGTCGGTACACTTTGCTTGACAAATTCGCCTGGATCTTTTTTTCCCCCCATACCTGCAAAACAAAGTTATACATACTGTACATCAACCCAATTTGTTTTTTTGAAGATCTTAGATTACTATAATGGAACTATACAAATGAATACTAAAGAAAACAGTAAGGCTGTTTAATTGACGGAATGTGCACTGTATCCAGTTCTGCTTTTGGCAACTTGAAGTAGACTCGGTATCATCGAAATATCAAGGTAAGATAAAATATTTACTAAATTGAATGGAAGGATATGGTAAATGAAAGCTTATTCGTTACTATGAAATGCAGAGGACTGCAATATGGACTTGCGAATTCTTATAATTCGCTATCTATCTAGTGACACGGCTGGTGGTGCCGTGCCCGTTATTTATGCGAGATAACCGAGTGACTGGTAGAACTTTCTGAGAGAGGGGCCGGACAACAGGAATGCAAGTAACGGTACGTTTAATTATTTATTCCTTCCTGTGGGGAAAGAGGCAAATAAAACTAATACCAAAGCTAGGGGTAATATCCAAAGAAAGATCAAATAAGTGCCAACAAGTATAAGTTCCTCTTTGGTCTGGTGACCAGTGTCCCCAGAGTTCCCCCAACCATCCATATAAACCTCCAGGCGTGCAACGGCATGGTAAGTATTTGTAACACAAACCTGGATGTTTAATGAGCTTTAGGTATCCATGGCAACCAGCAGATAGCGCTGTTGAGTCAGCACTCCCACCAAAGTATTTGTAATTCTCTGTTTGGAAACAGAAGCACGTCTCCACTGTGGCCCCTCCTGGAATTCAGGGGTAGTACACTCTCCCTGTCTCTCTACTGTCCCTCCTGGGACTAAGTGGAACCAGCAATTATCTGTACTTGTAGGAAGTATAGGGACCTGTTCAACTCTGGAGATCAACTAAAAGCCTTTTGCTAATTAGTGGTTTCGGTTTTGTTTTCTTCTTGCCTAAAACCACTTATTTCTCTCTCACAGCCTATACTCCGATGTTGGAGAGAACGTATTTTAATCCCCCAGTGATTATTCTTCTGTGTTCACAAGCCGTTAGGAACACAGTGCAGTTCCTTTAGTATTAGTGCGCACCATCCCAAAGCTACGTTGGTCTTGCAGCAGGTTTGCAGCCTGTAACACAAACAGTCCCGTTTATCTCCACAGTACGGAGGGTATTTAATCAAGACGATTTTAAAAGCACAGTACCACAACAGTCCGTACACCTGGGTTGTTTCCTTCTCAATTCACCGTATCTTGTTTTACTGCTGCCAAGTCGCGGCGGTTCTAATGTACACAATACTGATGAATTTGATTAACAGCATTTGAGGTATAAAAGCGACATACTCTGATATTTAACAATTGGACCGGAACAGCGTTTCGTTGTTCCTTGCTTACTGTTTCCAGCGTGACTCAGACTGGCTTTACAAAACTGCGTTTCGGTCGTTTACTTCACCTCCTTTTTTCTTTTCTCTCTCCCTCGCCACCAGCCGATTTAAATACGGCCCACTACCCATAATGCATCAACTGGTTTCGCTATTAATTCTGGGTCTTGTAGTTACCTTTGCCGAAAAACGTGTGCTGCATTGAAACCAAACTGACCATTTACTTTATGGCGTATTCCGAGATCGCCGTTTTGCCTTACAATATTATATTTGCACAATATTATATTTATCGTATATATATATATATATATATATATATATATATATATATATATATATATTATATATATATATATAATATTATATATATATATATATATATATATATATATATATATATATATATATATATATATATATATATATACGTCATATATTATATATATATATATATATATATATATATATATATATATATATATATATGACGAGTCTGTTAGTATGGTTAAATAAATGACAGTAGCATTGTGTTTTAATTTCATAATGTGTAGTTTACTGGGATTACCAAATTAAAAAAAAAAAAAAGGAAAAATGGAAAAAAAAAACTTTGAGCTTAGTCATTGGTGTTTGGTGTTTGTGGGGTGTGTTGGGGTTTTGTTGTTGCCATTTTGTACTTCGTGTGTGAAGTGTTGCGTGTTTGCAGTGTTGTTGTAGCTGTAGCCAACAGGCGCTTTGTGTACGAAGGTCATGGTTTAGCTTTCACACCTTCTCCAGAGCTCATATCAACAATAATCATAAAATATGCACCTTGTAATTAATACAAATGCCATCTAGACCAATACAAACCTGGCGTTCTTTTATTTCTTTAACAAACCATTCAGTTTGGTGCTTCAGTTCGTTGCAATGTATCAAGCTTTCAGGCAATCCAACTGGTACATTGTTTCAGGATCTTTCAATCGCGGAAACAAACGACGTTGTTTCAAGTTGAACTGAAATACAGATATGTTGCGAGCTCAGAAATCAGAATGGTTGGAAAGTGTGCTTTAACTCCTGTATGCCGTCCTGAATTCTGACAGACCAAAGTTGTGCAGACGAAAATATTTCAGCTTTGCCCCCCTAAGGTTTTGCTCAATTGGCGCTGCTGCACTTACCCCTCGTTATATCACCCCTCGTTATACTGCGGATTCGGATATATCGCCGTCCTGGAGTTGGCTCCTCATTTTTACTGTCTAACTGCACTATACATAGACACTTAAAATTACTGTTCGTTTTATTTCTGACTGCACATCACAAACAGCAATATACAAAACAAATAAAAACAAAGCATTAATATTGTACTGTTATCATATACACGCATATTTATTGCACAATAACACAGCAAATTCAATATCTACTTGGTGAAGCGGTTTTTACTGTAGCCAACGAGGTGTTCACGTGTGGTAGCAATGTACTAACAAAAGCCACAAGGCGGTGACGTCAACTCCCTAGCAACAAGCCTCCTATGTTTCTAATGGGATTCTTTCAATGCAGCAGGTTTGTGCATTTGAGAAAGGAGAGGATGACTGAAATTAATTGGAGACAGAAGTTGATGAGACGCAATTACCTTCCGCTGTACGAATTAAAATTGTGTGCTGCTTTTTATACGAAAAATGAGAAGAGCAGGTCGCTTAGAGGATTTATACTGGACCCTGACGCACCAGATAAAATGAGGGAGTGGTTGTACAGTATTTATTTGTTAGCCTATTTGTTTTTCTATGGGTGTCTCACTATATCGCGGCACTCGATATATAGCGGATTTATTTTGGACCCCGACACTCGCAATATATCGAGTGGGTGGTCTATTTTAAATGGCCTGGTCCTATACACAGATAAAGAACATAAGAACATAAGAAGAACATAAGAAAGTTTACAAACAAGAGGAGGCCATTCCGCCTATCTTGCTTGTTTGGTTGTTAGTATCTTATTGATCCCAGAATCTCATCAAGCAGCTTCTTGAAGGATCCCAGGGTGTCAGCTTCAACAACATTACTGGGGACTTGGCTCCAGACTTGGTTCCAAAAAAGTGCCTCCTATTTTCTGTTCTGAATGACCCTTTGACTAATCTTCATTTGTGACCCCTAGTCCTTGTTTCTTTTTTCAGGTCGAAAAAGTCCCTTGGGTCGACATTGTCAATACCTTTCTTGAACCAGGTCGCAGCATAGTCTTCTTTGTTCAAAACTGAATAGATTCAATTCTTTTAGCCTGTTTGCATATGACATGCCTTTTAAACCCGGAATAATTGTAGTTGCTCTTCTTTGCACTCTTTCTAGAGCAGCAGTATCCTTTTTAAAGCGAGGCGACCAGAGCTGAAAACAATATTCAAGATGAGGTCTTACTAATGCATTGTACAGTTTTCACATTACTTCCTTTGTTTTAAATTCAAGACTTTTCACAATATATCAGACCATCTTGTTGGCCTTTTTTATAGCTTCCCCACATTGTCTAGATGAAGTCAACATAAACGCCTAGGTCTTTTTCATAGATTCCTTCACAATTTCAGTATCTCCCACATGGTATTTATAATGCACATTTTTATTGCCTGCGTGCAGTACCTTACACATTTTTATATGTAATTTGCCATGTGTCTGCCCAGTTCTGAATGCTGTCTAGATCATTTTGTGTTGATTGCCAATTCCTAGGTCTTTTTTTATTTATTTTTTTATTTTTTAATTGATCTATTATACCATTTTGGCAATTTTGTTTAGTTTTAGATTTAGATTTGTCTACTTTTGGGATGCAATTGTTTTGTGCTTCTTGTACTACATTTTTAAAAAACAGCCATCCTTTTTCTGTGGATGTTTTCTCTATTTTACTCCAAAATACCCTGTTTCATACCTTCATAGTTTGCCTTTCTAAAATCGTAACTCTTAGCTTTAGTCATTACTTTCTGGGTTTTAAAAGGCACTTCAAATGAGACCATGTTGTGGTCTGAGTTTGCCAATGGTTCTCTGACCTCTGTTTTAGTTATTCTGTCTTCGTTATTTGAAAAGACTAAATCAAGGCACGTCTCCTCTCTAGTCGGTGCCTTGACAAATTGCGTTAGGAAGCAGTCATTTGTCATTTCCACCATTTGAATTTCGTCCGTCGTGCTCCCCACCAGGTTTTCCTATTTTATATGGGGGAAGTTGAAATCCCCCATTAGTATTGCTTCTCCTTTGCTACATGCATTTCTAATGTCATTGTATAACAGATTATTTTGCTCGTCGTCTGAATCTGGCAGTCTATAGCATGCTCCTATTATTATGCCCTTTGAATTTTTGTCCATTATTCTGACCCATATTGATTTGGTGTTCTCTTTGTCCAGATTTAACATCTGGGCTTCAAGATTGTTTCTTATGTATAGTGCTACCCCTCTGCCTCTTCTGTCCTGCCTGTCTTTCCTATACAGTGTACACCCACAAATATTATATTCGTCCCCATCCCTCTCAGACAACCAAGTTTCTGTAACACCTATCACATCGTATTTACTTCTTGGTGCAGTAGCTTCAAATTCTAACATTTTGTTTCTGATACTTCTAGCATTTGGATAAATGTCTTACCTGAGTTGTTGTCCTTGTTTTGATGTGGTCTCCCTTCTGTTTTGTTGTTGATTTCTCCCCCCTTCCTTTCTAGTTTAAATGCTTCTGAACCTGCTTGAGGATCTTTTCTCCAAGTAGATTAGTTCCCTAATTATTTAAGTGCAGAAATGTCTTGTGTACATACTCCTACTTCCTGTATCATTTCACTTCAGCAATGTGACAGTTGCAAGTCTCATTGGCTGATTGTGGCAGTGTAACGGGCAATGTTGTGTGATACGGATTCTGTCCCCTGCTGGTGAGATGATGTTAAAAGATTTAAAACTGCAAATGTAAATGCAAATCCAGACAAGCCTGACTCTCTTGCACTGTGATGAAGTTGCCTGTTCTCTGCCTTGTTATACAGCACCTTTCCACAGAACAACTTTTTATCCTGATACGGCACCAAACATTTAACATTTTACCGTACTGAAGGAAATAACTTACGGCATTTGATTATCACAGCTCAGAGCCTGCCCTAATCATCATGAACATTTGATAAAATCTCAAGCAATATGATATGATTTTAACACTTATGGAGCCATGTATTTGAGAAATGTATTACTCTTTAATTCTGTAAAGACACTGTGTAGTAGACTGCGCTGGCTCAAGTTTCTATATTGAAACCATGGGCAGCCAGGTCAGCACTCATGTGATATGGCAGTGAGTCTGTATAATGAAACCATGGGCAGCCAGGACAGCACCCGTGTGATTATGACAATGAGTCTGGAATGGCACTGGCTTTATCTTTCTCTAATGACATTTTGGCTGATCTAGCCTTACCCTTATAACATTTTATCACTGTCATTATGTGGTCATTTTGCAGTTTTCCCGTGCTTATACTATCATTTACCATTGGCTGCCATGTTTTTTTTTTGTTTTTTTTGCTTTATCATAACTCTTGGCTTTGCACTCGAACACAGACTAAACACTTCCTGAGTAATTACAATGAGAACTACACTGAATGATTGCAAACGATTAAAAAGTGTAAGAATGCATTACTTCCAGAAAACACATACTTACAGACGAGAATAGATGCTTCAAACTACATGTACAAGATCTACATTGAAAATGGAAGGGCACAACAGGGAGGTTTGATGGATATATTACATTAGCAATGACCCCATTAAGCGGCCCCATTTAAACAAATGTTCAACCAAAACAAGTAATAAAACACTGTATTTCAGGAACTCTGGAATCCCTTGCTCTTTCCAGTTAATGACCATGGAGTGTCATGTACAAGCAGGTGCTTCCCTCGTGTTTACTCTTCGTTCACCTTTATCATTTGGTTTTTAAAAAAAAAATCAATTACTTTTTAATTTACTATACGTTAAGTATTGTAACAATAATTGCAGTGTTCATTTTTCAAACCCACAGCATTATCAAGAGCAGAGGCTATTATTACTTCTGCTCTCAGGTTAATTGTACAATTACAGTTCAGAGCTAACCGCAGTGACATTAATTGGAGCTGGGAATCCATTCTCCCACACTGTGACAAAGCAGACACCCCAGGGATGTGCTTTGTAAATTCCACATCTGTGTTCCAGCTCCAACTTGTCTCTGAAAGGAAAACAAACACCACATACCCTTTTATGTCCCTCTTACAAGTCTCTTGAAGCTAAAAAGAATTTCTGGTGCTGCGTGTCACTAGTAGGGAACTGCAGACCACAATTCACAGCCAGTTTCAGTTCACCAGGCTCAAGCTTTGTGTATAATCAAGGCCCAGGATTTTTGTTTAATGCAGGTCAGTTTTCTTTCTTCCTTTTTTTTTTTTTTTTTTTTTTTTTACGATTCTGTGAACCTTTGTCTATGAGAGAAAAGAGCTGTACAAAATATTAGAAATACATATTTTAGTGTAAATGAAATTGTGTTTATGCTTAATTTACCGTGCCACGTACCTTTAATATTAAAGGCTGAATTCTGTTGATTCAAATAGGTTTAATTCAGGACTGTGCAGCAAGACACATAGCTGATCTGATAGACTGATACCAGATGCTTGGTTGTGCGCTACTTCCTTCTGTATCCAAGGGTGCACCATTAAGTAACTTTCCTGAATTAGAATATATCACATATCCTGCCATAACAACACCTAACAGACTCACTCCCACATTGCATTAGTGCTGGCTACTCATGGTGTACAAAACTAAAGTGACCTCAAAGCATTCCTGAAAAAATTTACTTCGGTAGCTTGGGCTAGTTTCTTATCACATACCTAAGTGGCTTGTCTTTGAGTTGAGATAGCAACCCCTCATCTAGATTGCATGTCCAAGGTGCTCATTATCTCTGGATGTCAGCTGGTATTCACACTTTGAACTCCGCAGACATGACACAAGAGGACGAATCCTGCACAGCACACAACGACATTGCACTTTTTAAATACAACTAGGGAACTGAGAATAGGCAGGAAATTCAGAGAGTAGGATTTTTCAAATGGCATTTTCTTTGTTTCAGGATGTTTGCAATCATTCAGAGTGGTTCTTATTGCATTGTTCAAGCAGAGTGTTTTATTTCTTTTTTGATTAGTCTGTGTTAAGGTCCTTTCACCTGAATTCAGGAGCTGCTCTTCAGTTCTAGTTCTCTGTCACAGACATATGAAGCTAAAGCTTCATCAGACAGTCATTATAGAAGTAAAACCCAGCGCCATCTAGTGTACATCTGTGAATAGCTAGGTCAGCCAAAACATCGTTACAGGTTTATGTGCCAGCATCAGCTATTCACTAGCTTGATTCATGGAATTGGAATTGTTCCAAGACATGCTTTCTATTGAAATACACATTTGTTTACAACCAGTGACAGTATGGTAAAACAAGATAATTTGTTCTACTAATTTACGTTTGCTCTGGTGACAAATGGTGGTGCAAGTCCGGCAGTACAGCCATTTTCCAGACAGTACGGTGTTGTAACTCTGTGAAATGAGTAGGCTTGTGTGATGCACTAACGTGATGGTGAGATGAAATGAGATTGAAAGCTCTGTAACCACAAACGCTCTTTTGCATAGTGTTTAAGGTGTGAAGGTCGTCGTTTCATGCACAGACCACCCTGTTAAATCTGCCCACATTGTGCCAGACTCCTTTATGGCTGCAGTATTAAAACCTCTTCTTAAGAAGCCACCCTTGATGCCACTGCTCCTAATAATTACAGACCTATTTCCAATCTCCCTTTTCTATCCAAAGTGTTAGAAAGAGTAGTGGCTGGTCAACTCAATAGGTTTCTTGATGCACAGAATATTTCTACGAAATTTCAGTCTGGCTTTAAGCCTTATCATAGTACTGAGACAGCACTAATCCGAGTAGTGAACGATGTTCTGCTGTCCTCTAACTTGGGCTCACCCTCGGTTCTTGTTTTACTTGATTTAAATGCAGCTTTTGACAACATTGATCACTCTCTTTTAATTGATCGTCTTGAACATTTGGTGGGATTGTCAGTCACTGTCTTGTTGGTTCCGATCCTATCTCTCAAACTGATTTCAGTTTATAAAAATTGAAGAAGAGCCCTATTTTTTTTTTTTTTTTTATCAGTGGTTACTTGTGGGGTCCCTCAGGGTTCAATTCTTGGCCCAATTTTATTTTCACTTTATATATTACCCTTGGGTGACATTCTTCGTAGACATGGAGTTAGTTTCCACTGTAATGCTGATTATACTCAGCTTTACTTGTCCCTCAAACAAGGCTATGTATCTGTTGCTAACACTTTGAATGCCTGTCTTGCTGACATTAAGAACTGGATGTTTAATAATGTTTTATGTTAAATTCAGACAAAACAGAAGTGGTGATACTGGGGCCTCAGAGAAAACATGAAGATACACATTTGATTGATGTTTTATCTGATGGACTCTGTAGAGATTTTAGGGCAAAAGTAAAAACCCTAGATGTTATATTTGATACAGAACTGTCTTTCAAAAAATTGTAAGACTGAGACGTATTCTTTCCAGACAAGATGCAGAGAGATTAATGCATGCTTTTATATCTTCTAGGATTGTAGTGGTCTTTTCATTGGGACTAACCACAACATTATTTCTCGCCTTCAACTTGTACAAAATGCTGCAGCTAGAGGTAAACAGGTGAGATGCTTCAACTTGGGTCAAGAGGCAAGATCATATCACCCTGGTGCTGGCATCTTTGCATTGGCTACCGGTTGGTTTTAGAATAGATTTTAAGGTGTTGCTGCTAACTTACAAGGCTTAAATGGTCTCACACCTCCTTACCTTAAAGATCTTTTGGAACACTACGTCCCCAATCGCCCGCTCCGATCACTAGATGCTGGCTTACTGTCTGTACTTATTATTCAGAAAAAATCTTCAGGTGGTAGATATTTGAGTTCTATGGCACCTAAATTATGGAACAACTTGTCCATCACAATTTGAGAAGCCCCTTCAGTCAATGTCTTCAAGTCTAGACTAAAAACCCATTTCTATAGCCTGGCATTTTCATCCAGATGAGCTGATATCTTCTTGCCCACATATTGTTCCCACTGTCTAGATTCAAATCATATTTATAATACAGCTTATGTATTATGTTTTGTTTTTATTCTGTTCTTTTTTTAAATGCTTACTGTTGTTCTCTAATATGTACTGTTTTTGTCTTTGTAAAGCGCTTTGTGGCAACTTGTTGTAAAAGACGCTATATAAAAATAAAATTGAATTGAATTGAATGTAAGAAACACATCAGTAAGAAACACCACATAGAACAATTGTGGGGCTTCTTGTATCCACTAAGAGCAAGGGGGGTGTATAAGGGATACACAGCTATGTTTAGAGACATGTTTCAGAGCTCTATACAACAACCACAATGCATTAGTCAAGAAAACAACTGGAATATTTCAGACTCGCACCAAGTAGCTCTTTAACTAACATGAACTTTTATCTAAAAACATAAAACCAGTTAATCATTGGCAGGTCAGTTTCATTGACCCAGATGCATAATAAAGTAATGAAATATTGAACAGAGGCATGTAGACTGGTGCTGATGAGAAAGAATTCAAAAATATATTTTCATCAGCACATTAATTACAGTTTGAAACTAGCATTACATTCCACATGGCATTGAGAGGTAGCAAGAACAGAGAGACAAAAAGACCTTTCTCAGTCAATCGCTTTTTATTGAGATATTGTGAAGAAAATGTATTAATGCCAGACAATATATCAACAGAAATGTTGCGGCGCATGTGGACAATGCTCAACACTGAAAAACTATTGTTATGGTACTAATTCAATTGGTGGTGCCAAGGGGGGTGTTATAGGTGTCGTGCTGTATGTGATGTTTAACCGTTTAAGTAACAGTTCCTTTTTCCAGTTTCATTTGTTTTATCATAACACTAAGTTTATAAAAACAAATGTACTGTCCAGTCTGTGTCGTACTTTTTTAGAACAAATATGAAAACTGACAGAATCTGATTGTTTGTTTTTTAGAGTGACTGCACTTGTCAAGTATCGATATAATCTAAGAGAAAACACATTTATAACATACCTCATCATTTACATTGACCAAATCAAGGCATGTTATGATGAAGTTCTATAACACACTGATGAGGCCATAACCACAATACTATGATCAAATGTGATTCCTGGGAAGAGGCCAGCAAAAAGCAACCAGACTAATCCCAGAACCAAAAGCTATGGAGGTACAAAGATATTTAAATACACCACCTCAAAACAATAATACTCAAAGGAATGACAAAAGTTATTTACAAACCGTTAACCAAGATCATGCAACAGTCTCTTGAGACAAGGGTTGTACCAACAGACTGGAAAATTGCAAACATAATACTGACTGACAAAAAGGGAGACAAAACTGAACCAAGTAACTAGAGACCAATAAGCTTGACTTCTATTATATGTAAACTTATCGAAACTATAATAAGATGCAAAACGGAAAATGACCTGTATGGTAACAGTATCCTGGGAGACAGTCAGCACTAACCTGCTTGATTTTTTTGAGGATGCAACATCGACAATGGATAATTGCAAAGCATATGACATGGTTTACATAGATTTCCAGAAAGCTTTTGAGTCCCACATAAAAGATTAATTCTCAAACTGATGCAGTAGGGATTCAAGGAAGTACATGCACATGGATTAGGGAGTGGTTAACATGTAGAAATCAGAAACTACTGCTTAGAGGAGAAACCTCAAAATGGAGCAAGGTAACCAGTGGAGTACCACAGGGATCAGTATTAGGTCCTCTGCTCTTCCTAATTTACATTAATGACTAAGATTCTGGTATAGTAAGCAAACTTGTTAAATTGGCAAACACAAAAATATGAGTGGCAAACACTGTTCCAGCAGCAAAGGTCATTCAAAATGATCTTGACAGCATTCAGAACTGGGCAGACACATGGCAAATTACATATAAAAATGTGTAAGGTACTGCACGCAGGCAATAAAATACCATGTGGGAGATACTGAAATTGAAAAAGGAATCTATGAAAAAGATCTTATGTTGACTCAGAAATGTCTTCATCGAGACAACGTGGGGAAGCTATAAAAAAGGCCAACAAAATGCTCAGGTATATAGTGAAAAGTCTTGAATTTAAATCAAGGGAAATAATGTTAAAACTGTACAATGCATTAGTAAGACCTCATCTTGAATATTGTGTTCAGTTCTGGTCATCTCACTACATAAAGGATATTGCTGCTCTAGAAAGAGTGCAAAGAAGAGTGACTACAATTATTCTGGGTTTAAAAAGCATGTCATATGCAAACAGGCTAAAAGAATTGAATCTATTCAGTTTTGAACAAAGAAGACTACGCTACGACCTGGTTCAAGCATTCAAAATTCTAAAAGGTATTGACAATGTCGACCCAAGGGACTTTTTCGACCTGAAAAAAGAAACAAGGACTAGGGGTCACAAATGAAGATTAGTCAAAGGGTCATTCAGAACAGAAAATAGGAGGCACATTTTTGGAACCAAGTCTGGAACCAAGTCCCCAGTAATGTTGTTGAAGTTGACACCCTGGGATCCTTCAAGAAGCTGCTTGATGAGATTCTGGGATCAAAAAGCTACTAACAACCAAACGATCAAGATGGGCCAAATGGCCTCCTCTCATTTGTTACCTTTCTTAACCCTTACACCTTTTGTTTGTAACCTTTCTATTCTTATGTTCTAACTTACTAGTTGGATGATACACTAACTGAAATATTTGAGACAGTACACTAGGTTCATCTTGAGAATATCCCTCCTGGCTCCTATTCTCAAAGCTTAAACATAAACATAATACAACTTCCTCAACACCTCAATAACAAAGAGAAAAAGCACTACAAAGAGCAGAATAAACGTTAGGTAATGATACACAGGCTTAGCAGCATGACTTGTATTAAGGCTGTTATTTTCACTGTCAGTGAATCATCATTTTTATTCATTTTTAAATGTCAGACAACTGTATTATGTTATTTCAATGCTACCTAATAAATCTACAATGTTTTATTATATTAGTCATAGCTCTACTCAATTTAATAGTTTATTTTAATTTAATGTGAACTGGATAGCCTACTTATTTTCAAAATGGTTTTGTTTCAACAAGTTACTTACAATTTTCGAAATGTTTTAGGTAAGTTAAGATTTTTTTTTGTAATAATAATTATTTGTAACAATATTGCAACTTTGTTCTGGTCTGTGAACTGTAGACAGTCCAATAACATACATCTAAGTGTGTTATTTTTTTATTTTTTTTTTAATGGGCCCCCTGGCTATAGGTTATAGTTTGATTTTTTCAATATATATGCTACAGACATTTTGTAAAATCTATAAAATTTCGCAAAATGCCTGAAAATAGTAGTTAGACATTATGTGAAATGTCTAGTCCTTGGTCATGTGGTATTATTAGCAAATATTTTTGCTGATTTTAGTTGTATCCAGTATGGTGTTAAAATTGTTCCCACATCTTTCCAATCCCAAATTTAATTTAAAACAAAAGTGCTACACATGCATAAATTCTATTCCCTAAAATAAATAAAAAAACGTTTAAATCACAAAAGTTCTTTGTATCAGGAATAAAAACCTTTGGAGACAGGTTATCTCACCAGTTCAAGTGAATTTAAGTCTGAGATATAACTAGTGTTACAATAATGCATAAAATAACTTAATAATATATTCTGTGCTAAAATATTTGGATTATTATGACGTTCTTATGTTGAAGTTTACTGCAGTGCCTCTAAGTAAGTTCCTGTGCTGTCCATTGGCTCTAAGAGCAATTAATGTAAAAAAACAAACATTCATCACTTCATAAAATATGTATGTACTATAAGAGATGTCCCTTATGAACCTTTTGGTATAAGAGACACATTCTTTACAGTTTCTGGCTGCCCCAACTGAGTCCTTAACTCATGAAAGAAGCATCTCTCATTATAATCATTATACTAAGGGGTTCAGAAAACTGGTATGCAGGTACACATGCACACCAATAAAAAACATATGCAGACTTCCATACTGTTTTTAACATGGAAATGCGTACCACGAGCACATTCTTAACAGGAAAGCATTTCTCATATAGGCAGCGAGGGTGCTCATGCTTACGAGGGCAAGCATATCATCTGGATGTGACCCATACCTGCCTACAATGACGTAGGTTTGGTTTGAACATTGGTGGGGACACAATGTTTTAGGAGATCAGAGTCGCGGTCGCTAGGGGAGTCCGGGGGCACGCCCCACTGAGAAAATTTTTTGTAGGAGACAGTTGTTAAATAGTCACTTCTGGTGGCTTGAAATGAATACTGGACATCGAGGGCAACTTGACTAACATGAAGTTGGCTGGTATACACTCTAAACACTATGATAAAGTGGCCCATTTGGAAGCTGGTTTGACATCCCTGCTATATAATTACTAATAACCTGAATTATAACCTATCCCAGCTTACTATAAGCTACCAATACCCCTGCCGCTACAAGGATGAACACATGCACGCTTATGTGCGCGCACACACACACACACACACACACACACACACACACACACACACATACTGTATTGTACAGGGCATAAGTTTCAAAAAACAGTTATAGGTTTAATCACAGAGTGCAGTTGACAGTCTTGCTTTTAGGTCTATTTATACCTAGCTAACATTAGTTTGCTTGCCAGCTACATTTGCTTCCTCCTGCTGAAAAGTGCAGCTTCCTCTTCCTTGCTTCTATGTAAAAAACCCAAACACATTCCTACATCTGTCATTGACCGAAATGAATTGTTGGCATATCGCTCTGAGATCAATAAGGTCCAGTTTGTCCTGAGGGACATGGCACACTGCAGCGTTGTTTAGGCGCATTTGTGACACTGTGGATCTGAGCCACGTTTTCAGTCTTCCGAGAGCATTGAAGCTTCTTTCAGCTTCTGCTGAGGACACAGGAATGACCAACAACAACCGAACAAGGGCCTCAACCTAATCAAACAAACCTCTAACCACAACTGATATTCCTCTTAAGATATCTGCAGCTTGAGCACTGGACTTGTAGGTGTTCTTTGAGAGGAACTAGGTAGTTGCACTTTCAAACTCTCCCTGATCAGCTCTGGGTACTGATCTACAACCTCATCCATTTCCCCAGTAAGGAGAACTTTCTCCAGTTTCAGAAAGATTTGTAAATCTATCTAGTTAAACCGCTCTGTAACCTGCAAATTTACTGTGTCTAACATTTTGTAGAATTCAATCCTGTAGTGTTCTTCAGGTGACTTTGGAGCGTGCTGGCTTGCCCCACCAGTATGCCGTTTCAGTGGCTGTCTTTGGTGAGGCATTTGAATGGGCAAAATACCAAGGGAGTCAACTATTGCTACTGTCTTGTCAAACACATCCTGGAAGCTTTCCTCATTTTTTTGTGCCTTGAAGAGTGGATTTGACATACTTTATTGCAGCTTGCATTCCTGCAAAGGTTTGTGTCTGTTTTTGCAGAGACTTATTCAAACACTCTGATGCTAGAAGGTGTCCAAGGACAGTTTTCCCTTTCTGGAATCTGTCTAGGAGACCTTTAACCCTCACACCTGTGTCTGATCCATTAGAAGCCATCTCTTCCAAACTAGACAACACACTGTCATACTGACAGAGAATTGAGTTGACAGCCTTCCCTCGGCTCCCTTTACCTCAAACATTGCCTTGAATTTTCCTGATTGCTCAGATTCCCCAGCTTGTGGACCCACTGCAAGGAGTCGCGTATTAAGGGAAAGGCTGTGCAAGCAGACTGTGTGATAAGATTCAAACATTGTGCACCACAGTGCACATAGAGAGCCAATGGCTGCTGTCTCTTCAGCACCACCTGTGCTCCTGTGTACTTCCCTGCCATATTGGCAGCACCATCATATGTCTGACCATGTAAGCTAGCCATTGGAAGATTCAATCTTAAAAGGATATCAACAGCTCCTTTTGCTATCTCCTCCAGTGGTCCTTGAGACCGCACACAAACCAATGAGTAACTCATGTGGCACCAGGTCATGGTCCACATATCTGAAACATACAGACTCTTGCTCTATCCCTGATACATCTTGAGTGCCACCAATTATTATGGAGTACTTCAGAAGTGGTAGAGACCTGATGGATGTTGCAATGTCTCTGACAATTGTATTGCCCAACAAGTTCAAAAACTCATTTTAGGCCTGAGGACTGGCATAATCATGACAACGGATAACCGAGTAGAGAGAGTGGGGTCATCCTTTCCTAGGAATTTTAAAAGATGGAATACATTCCCATCATTTGCCTCATGGCCTCAAAAGGCTCCACCCTGCCTAGCAAGGTACTGCACTGAACCCACAATCTTCTCAAAACAATGCCTTGCCTTTCTGTTTTTTTGCCCAGGCACTTGACAGCTGTGCATGTATTGGCCTTGCCTTTTGGGCATTAACTGTGGCAGCATGATGGTGAGATTTACTACATTGATGATGATCAACACTAACTAGAGCATTCTTCCAGTTATTGAATCCCTTTGAGGAAAAAGCAACGTCTGTTTTTTTTTTTCAACGTGCACTTCTTGATGTTGTATGCTTTGACACACTGGAAACAGAACTCTTTTCAAGGTGGGGCTATAGTGAAGCCATGGATATGCTTGTACCAGCTGTACTGAAAACGCAGGACCTTATTTGACAATCTCTGAACTTCTATATACTTAGGGTCAGGTTGGTTTGGCTTGTCTTCAACAATGTCCATAACATTGACATCTTCACTGCTACACTATCTTCACTGGAACCGTCACTGCCACTCTCACTGTCACTGCTACTGTTGCTGTTGCATGCAACCCTATTGCTCTGTCTGCCTCTCCTTTCACTGTTATAATCACTAAGCCATTATAGACCTCACCTGCCCCTGTTGCTCCACCTGCCTCTGTACTGCTTTTACAAGGTTGCACTGCTTCGTCTGATAAAAGGATAAATTGATGCATATTGTTTAGAGAGAAAGTGTGACTCTGCTAACTTCATTAGTAAATTATTTTTACATTTGCTATGAGAATCATTATCAATTGTGTTTATTACTTTAACGACATCTTCCATCCTACTTACACTTTGACTTTTTGTAAAAAACCGTCCTTATGTCCATCTTTCTTTTTTTGGCTGCCATTCTGCTTTAGTCACCTAAAGCCAAATTGAAGTGATTAGCTAACGTAAGCCATTGGATGAACCCAACTGTACACTCTTCTTGGAAGGAGATAGAAAAGGAAATATTATCGCCAATTAGAATATAAGATACACTGTTCTCTGGTCTTGCTTATAAAAAGTGTTCACTGCACTATGGCCCCATAATCGCATACACTGTGCAAACCTTTTGGGCAGTGGAAAGAACGTTGGGTCTTAATTTTAAGTGGCACAGACATTTGCCCATTTGGAACAACATTAATATTTTAACCGGTGGCAAACCCTTTTCCTTGGACTCGTGGGCCCTGAGTGGTATACACATGTTGAACGATGGAGCCGGTCAGGAGTCTATCCTACAGTTCCAGGACCTAGTGTCTTGCTATAGTATCCCTAGCACCTCTTTGTTTTTTTTTTTTTATTTTAGACTGAGATCTGCTTTAAAAACATATGGGGATCCCTGGGGTTCCAACTTAATCCGTCGCCCAGTAGTGGATTGTGTCCTGGGGGCTGCACCTAAGGGCTTAGTCTCCCATATATATAAACATCTCACTGCACACGCCTCTGCTCCTCTCTCATGTTTAAGGCTATGGGAAAAAGATATATTGCAGTCGGGAGGGACTATAGATTGGGAAGTAGTGTGGGGTAGTGTTTTTAGAGAGTCTAAAAATCCAAATCACTAATTTATTCACTTTAAAATATGCCACAGAACTTATTTGACCCCTCGTAAAAGACATTTTATGGGGCTAGACCCCCACCCATGTTGTACTTTGTGCAACTGAGGAGTACCAGGCACTCTAATGCATATACCATGGGACTGCCCAGATGTTTAGCTTTTTTGGGGGCAGGCAGCTGATTCCATTTCTGCTATTATCTGAAGGCGCTTCCCACTGGACCCTGTGCTTTTTCTCCTGGGTGACATTTCTAAATTTCCTCTCTCTGAGAATGAGTGTAGATGGTGGCTGGCAAGCACGACTGCTGCAAAGAAAATGATTGTGCAGCGCTGGCTCCCTCCTCAACAACTCTCCATGCGGCACTGGCTACAGGTGTTTTTAGACATTATTTTTTTGGAGATGTCTTCAGCCAGAGCCAATGGAGCCAAAGTTTCCACCCTACTGATGTGGAAAGACTTGGAAACTGCAATTAAGAAATTACTATTGTTGTGATCAATATGCACTGCTCATTTATTTGTCGTCAACCCATGTAACGAGGGGATAGGGGGTGAGGGGTTGGGGGTGAGGAATCTTTCCAATATCTTTCTGTTAATTTTGTATATAATTTTTCAATAAAAATTTAATTACAAAAAAAACATGCTCGCTCTCGCTCTCTCTCTCATAATGATTTAGCTGTGAAACAAGCTAGCTAGCTAGCCACCAAGGACGTGGGGTTAGCAGCTATCAATTGGTCGCTAACGTAATAAATCTACCTACCCATTAGGTAGGTAGGTAGGTCTATTCACTCAAACTATGTTGCTGACGACCTGACAATACCTTCAGCCCAGGCACCTGGCTTTCATTCAGTCAGTGGCTCACACTCATATCAGACTGACCGGCAAGCGGCAACTTCAGATGAGCGTCTTTCCAGAGTCCAGCCTAACAGCGGTTCTCAACCTTTTCTTAACTCACGCCCCACTGACTGGCTGTTCGCCGTTTATACTTTACTATATAATATCTATATATATATATAGTTATAAATATTATATATAAGACTTGAAATATATCTATATAATATAAAATAATAATTTACTGCCACTGCCTATATAATATAGTGCGTTTATTTAACTTATTATTGGCTGCTTCAAAGTTAATATAAAAAAAATGTAAAGCAATAGGTGTAACAGAATGCCTACAACAGAAGTCATTTCGCAAAATGTCCGAAACCTTTAGGCATTTCGCATAAATGACTAAGTAAAGCAGGCAACTAGTGTAATGGTGTCACACCTGCAAAGTATTATTATTATTTTTATTTTTATTTTTTTTTATTACTTGCATTAATTGTGTAAGGTTGTGGGTATCTTACCTTCAGTGTAGCGTGGAAGTAAAGATGACACACAAATCGGCTGGTGAAGTGCTCTGCCTCCGTTTTACTTGTTTTCTTGCAGGATGGAAGTTACAGGACAGACTTTTCACAATACAGGTACACAGCGGTGGTAATTCAGCAACGTAGAATGTTAAAGTAAAATGGGTTACTGAAGACAATAATAAAAGCTATAGCAGGGCACAAGCTCTGTGCTCTCTCAGTCTCAGTTATCTTCACTACCACGTCTCTCTACGGAGCTCCCCCGTCACAAAAAGCATACATACTTCAACAACAACAAAACACGTAATTCAAAACTACAGGTCAGAACTGCGTAAGCTAACTGAATTATTTTTTGCTATTGTTTTTATTAATGTTCCACAATTGTGTTGTTGTCACAATTTTGTTTGCTTCTACTTTACTATGAGCTTGAGATTGACACTGTTCATTATTATTATTGATTTACTTTGGGCACGTTTGATTTGCTGGGGTTTTTTTAAGCACTGTTGCAGGAGGACTAATGAACTGATGAGCTCCAGCTGAACAATTGGCCATCTTGTTAATTATGGGCTGAGCTGCTAACTAGCTGGCGGTTATTTATACCAACCCATTTGGCCAAAGAAGGGGGAACACTGGAGATAGAACACAGAGGGAATGCACTGACCTGGAGCTCAGTGTTGGAGATCCTGTGAATAGCTTTTACTGTATGAGCTCAGTGCTGGAGATCCTATGAATAGCTTTTACTGTATGAGCTCAGTGCTGGAGATCCTGTGAATAGCCTTTACTGTATGAGCTCAGTGTTGGAGATCCTGTGAATAGTGTTTACTGTATGAGCTCAGTGCTGGAGATCCTGCCAGGTTTGGGGTTCTTTATAAAGCTGCTGTATTTGGATGTTCTTATATTGTTTGATGTAATTCTTTCAGCCGGTTTTAAAATAGAACATATAAATGGGTTTTTAAAGTATTTAGTAAATTACTTGTACTTTACTTGTTTGGTTGTTTCTGTTCTGCCACGATTAAAGTGTCCCAGTATTTACAGAATCATTGCTGTCACACAATTGTAAAAATAAATAAACATTTAATTTTGTGACAGTGGGATGCTCCTAAAATCAGCCATTTTGTGAAATGCCTGAAAGTTATAGGCATTTCGATTAATATGACCTTTTACAAGATCTTTCTGCTGCACACATTCAGTGTGGATAATGCTCCACACTGGAACATATAATCATGATGACTGTCTTTGTGGCAAGACTGAAAAGTGACTTCTCACTTATTAAAAAAATGCAAGTCACCATGACAGCCAAAGTCACATCACACCTCTTATTTTTGTTGCAACAAAATATGTTTTTTTTTTTCCACTATTCCATGCATATTATACTGGTACCTATGTTCTCTGTTTGCTTTGAAATGGTCTGTTGGTTTATCTTTTGGCACAATGGAGGCCTGGGGTTGTTCGGGATAGATGATGCCTAAAGGTATCCTGCAAGAGTGTGGCCTATTCCTTCAGTAGAGCCTGCAGCTGGGTCAGGTACGTTGAGGATTATAGTCTCAAGCATGAACTTCCCATACAATGTTAACCTTCCATCAGTACATTTCAAGTTTTCAAATAAATAGCAGAAACATAACATTTTTTGTGAGCAATATAACATATAAAGACTTTTTTTAAAGCGATTTACTCTAAAGAAAAAAGACAATTCTAAAATGAGTATGGAAAAATATAAGATGACTAACAAGTCTTAAATTCAATTACTGAGTTAATTTCTAGTTTGATAACTTTATTGGGAGTTTTCCTTTCAGAAAGAAATGTATAATGATGATTCTGAGTAAAGAGTTTTGAGCTTTGTTAGAGAAAGGAGGCAACTGAGGAAACAGTGGAGGTGGGCTGAAGACAGTCAGAAGGTTGCCTTCTGTCTTCTGCAAAATTATCTAAAATAGAAGGAGCATACAAGAACCAGCTTTTATAAAAATCAACAGCCAAGCCGGGTAGGAAAGCTATCTTGAAGAGACACACACTGATTCATGAAGAGGGGTGCCTGTATCGATTCTCTCTGATATTCCACCTACTAATCCACCAGAATACAAATTAATGACTGTTCCTCAGTGGAAGGTGTGTGGGGGGGGGGGGGGGGGGGCAAGCTGTGAAGAAAGCAAGGGCTTCATCATCGTCTGGGTGTACAACAGTTTACAAGAGTGTACCTGGGGTTCTAAGACACTTGTGGAGTAAAACAAATAGTCCCAGGGGCCTGGCCCAGAGCAGGAGGGGTCTTTATCCCTAAAGAATGGATGAGATGGGAGGAGTGATCAACTTCCTAATCAGGTCCACATATGATGTTCTTCCCTCAACGCAGAACCTTAATGTGTAGGAAAGAACCCTGCAAGTTATTTGTGTTCATCACTGGCTATCCTGAAGCACAATCCTGCAGGATGTAAGGCGGCTCTGAGCCAGGGTCGGTTCACTTGGCATCATGAACAGGTACTGTGATGCTTGGTCATAGCAAGAATCTTTTGAGATGGATTCGGTACTCGGCTGAATCAAAAAAACTTGGATTCGGTGCATCCCTAACAATAATATGTTGATGCAATATGAAGATGATATGGTTGAAAACGCAGATTTTGAGAAGGTGTGCTTTTTACAAATGCACACTGTTAAAGGCTAGCGTGACCTCTGCCACATTTTTTTTTTTAAATTCCTTGCCATTGCAATTTTTTCACAGTAAAGTAATAACATGAGGTTTACTTATTGTCTTATTGTAGCTGAAAAAAACAAACAAAAACTGAAATTTAACAGAAAACAAACGTGGAAATGCCGTTTAAAATGAAGGGGGAAAAAGACTCACCATTTTGGATCTCGTTTATTATATTCCACATAAGTCACACAAAAAAATATATACTATATATATCTAATAAAATTACTACACAACATTTACGTGGAAGTTGGGCACCTGTTTAAACGAGGCATTTCAGAATGACTGCTTGCCTTTTTTCTGTCACGAGGAAAAAGACATATCTGCGTTAACGCAACAGGCTTTTCTGACCCAGATAGCTTTCCAAAGAGATCTCTCGTGATTTTACGCACCATGATAGCTTGAACAATGCGTAATCTGGTTTATTTTATGCTCTCTAAAACTTTTAAATAGAGGCTCAAGAGTTGCTGTGTTGATCCTGTTTTTTTTTTTTGGGGGGGGGGGGGTTGTTTTTTTTAAATATAGTGCCTTGCAAAAGTATTCACACCCTCTCAGTTTTCACATTTTGTTGCTTTAAAGCTTGCAGTCATGACACTTTGAACTAGGAATTAATATGTGTTATATACACAACCTACTCCACACATTCAAAGCAAAAACAAAAAGAAAGAAGTTAATAGATAATTAATATGAAATAAAAATAGAAAAGTCATGATTGCATAAGTATTCAAACCCTTTGCTGTGGCAAACCTAAATTAATTCAGGTGCACAAAAGGACCTTAACGAGCCACACAATTAGTTGATTGGCCTCTGTCTGTGTGCAATATTAGTGGTTCTCATGATTTCAGAATAAAAACACCTGTCTCTATGAGGTTCCTTGGTCAGGTAGTGAATTTCAAGTAAAGACTCAACCATGAAGACCAAGGAGCTTTCAAAGTAAGTCAGTGATAGTCATTGAAAAGCACAGATCAGGAGAAGAGTACAAAAAAATATTGAAGTCTCTGAATTTCCCTGTGAGTACAGTCTACTCAATCATCAAGAAATGGAAGGCGCACTGTACCACCCAGACACTGCCTAGATCAGGCCGTCCCACCAAACTGAGCAGCCGGGCAAGGAGGAAACTGGTGAAGGATGTCACTGAGAGACAAACGACAGCTCTGGAAGAGCTACAGAGTAGAGTGGATGGGATGGAAGAAAATGTGCATCAGTCAACAATATCCAGAACACTTCACAAAAGTAGCCTGTACGGCAGGGTGGCAAGAAAGAAGCTATTACTAAAAATAAGTCCTCTCAAAGCCCGCATGGAGTTTGCAACAAAACACCTGAGTGATCCTGATCCAAAAGGTGTTGTGGTCAGATGTGACCAAGTTGGAACTTTTTGGTCTAAATGCTAAGCATTCCGTTTTGCGCAGACCCAACACAGCACATCTCCCAGTCAACACCATCCCTACAGTCAAGATGGTGGTGTCAGCATCATGATATGGGGATAATTCATCTCAGCAGGAATGCTTGTTAGGACTTAAGGATGGAGCAAAGTACAGGCAAATACTAGAGGAAAATCTGTTTCAGTCTGCTAAAGACTTAAAACTGGGGCAATAATTCACCTTTCAGCAGGACAATGATCCAAAGCACAAGGCCAAAGCTACATTGGAGTGGCTTAATAAGAAAGTGAATGTCCTTGAGTGGCCCAGTCAAAGTCCTGACTTGAATCCTATTGAGAATCTGTGAAAAGATTTGAAATCTGCTGTCCATAAGCGATCCCCAAGCAACTTGACAGAGCCTGAGCAAATCTGCCAAGAATGGGCACAAATTACACCAAGCTGGTGTGCAAAGTTGGTAGAGACTTACTCAAAAAGACTTGCGGCTGTAATTGCTGCCAAAGGTGCTTCCACCAAATATTGAGTTGACAGATCTGAATACTTATGCAAGCAACATATTTAAGTTTTTCTCCCTTTAGTTTTTGCTGACATTTACTGTAATGTATCTTACCTTGGAAGTCTTCAGTTTGAACATTCAAGTTTTGAATAAAATATTAAGTTTAAAAAAATGTGTATGCATCATTTTGTAATTTCACAAAATGGGACACCACCGAAAGGGTCTGAATACTTTTGCAAGGCACTGTATATTTTAATCTCGCATTTCACACAAAGCTCTTTTTCATTTGCCATGTTTGAAACTGTAGCGCAACTTTTGGCAAGGCAGTAAATAAGTGCAAGATATTTTTGTAATTACTAGCAAATACGAATATCTGAATTTTGCATCCAAATACATGTCAAAAAACACTCCTTTGAATATTCAGATATTTGACCCAGCACTACCATAATGCATATTTGAAGAAATTACAAATTATTCACGTTCTTATTTTTTATTTGTGTATTGAATCCTTTGTCATCCCAGTTGTGCAATTTTGCTAATGGTGACTTCTGCTGCTTTACATCCATTTTTCAATGTGAGTTTTTGACTACGTAAGAAACACATCCGTACCATGGTTTGCCATCTCTGTGCTTTCCACTGCTTATCTATGCTTTACCATGCTTTCATAATGCATTTATCATATATTTCTTGGAATAAAAAGACTGTAAATATGCAATACTGTTGTAACATACTACAACAACAACAACAATTCACATTTCTATAACGCCTTTCATCACAAGGATCCCAAAGCGCTTCACACACCCAAATGAACAATTAAACCTTTTAATTAAAAACAGTCTAATACAGTTTGATAACACAGAAATTTAAAAAGAGATAAAAATGTGGTTTAAATTGTAAAAAACTACTTTGTAGAAATAGGAAATAGAATTAACTTTGAATATATAAATTAATTATATATATATATATATATATATATATATATATATATATATATATATATATATATATATATATATATATATAAATATAAAAAATTAGAATTTTAAAAAGACAAATATAAAATGCAGTTTTGATTGTAAAATTGGAAAACTAAGATAGAAAAGCTATTTTGTAAAAAATCTTTCAATCTTGACTTAAAAACAGTAAGAGCCCAAGCTTCCCTGACAGAAGGAAAAGCATTCAATAATGTAGGAGCTTTACAAGAAAAGGCCCTTTCTCCCATGTTATTTATACTGCAGGCTGCATCTTAGAGAAAAGAACACGATTGTCGTACAGTACTGTTTCAATCCCATGACAGAGGTGTACAACAAATGTTTGTTTCTCTCAAGAACGTTGTCCAGGTTATAATTATAAACAACTCAAAGTATGGGACACTCCTCCACCTCAGCCTCAGCCTCTGATGAAGAACTACCATAAAATAACCCTCAGTGTGCTGAGCGTGTGCTTGCATTGTTGTTCAGATGGCCTGATTCCCCTATCAGATTTGACTCATATTTTGAAGCTGACTAGACTAAGCACAAGTCGGAGGAATGAGCTGATAAAGGGCCTCTTTCTCACAGCAACACGTCCCGCAGCCCTTATCTCGTCACCTCCTCACATGCGATCGGGAAGAGGGCAGGGGAAAGATTGTTACATTTGGTGATTTGTTTTTGCTTTTTGGCTCTGATAAAAAAAAAAAAAAAAAAAAAAATGTAGTCTTCTCAGGAATCCGAACTCGATTCGCAGCTGCGGGAGGCCTGTTCCATAACAAACTGCAGCACAGGAAAGTAAACAGATTTGTATGTTTTCTTGGGGTAATGTTGGGTTGTTTTTTCACAGCTGTGGATATATCAACCCCTCTTGGAAAACACTGGGATTGCATCCTGTTGTTTATTTAGTTGTCATATATTTGTTTTTCTTTGTCTGCTTGTAGTTTTAGTGTCTAAAAATAAGTAATTATATAATAAAAATGTTTCAGTATAACAGTAAAAGATAAATACTACCTGGCCATTTTATTAGCACCTGTCTACCTCATTGGGTTTTGGGTTGCTCTGGTGTGGGGCCTGTTCTCTTGGTATGTTCTGGCTCCCTTGATTGCTCTGCAAGGCTGAACAAATGCTTTACTTAGGCAACAATGCTGGACCCTGAGAATGCTCTCATCCTCCGTACCAGAACTGTGGTTTGAGGAGCAGAACAGAGATCTCAAGCATCTTCCCCAGCCACCCAAATCTCAATCCAAGTGAACATTATGGGATGAACTTGAACAACGCCTTCATCATCCCAACCCCGAGTACCAATTGCGTTAAATATAAATGACTGAATGGATCCCTCTAAGCACCTTCCAGCGTCTTGTGGAGGCTATGCCATGTCATGATCAGGGCAAATGGGAACCCAGACTGATATTAGGTAAAGAATATTTATGCAAATAAAGTCCAATTCCTGGGTGTCTGCTGCATTCTTCCATAGTCTTCCTTTCTGTGCACTCTGCAAGGCATTTAGAATCCCAAAATGTAGTTATACAGACTTTCTCCCTTTTTCAAGGAGCCTTCTTGCCACTGAGAATTAAGCATGCATGCCCCCACTGCTCATACCAAACTAACAGGAATCATATTTTATGACTGAACATGAATGTGAGGCACTGCAAGTTTAACTTCCAAGAAATGAGCTATCGGCAACAGCATCTCATCACAAAGAGGTAGAAAGGGATGCTGGCAGTGGGTGAACCACTAGGCACAAGGAATGGGTCTTATTGGTTAACAGCATGCCACCTCTAAAGATAGAAACCAATGAGATTTTGTTTTGATAATTACCTGGAAGAAAAAGTTTTTGTTATTTTTTTTTAAAGAATACTTGTGACAACTTGGAAAAGGCAATTTTTCTTTTTATTGTAAATAAGCAGAGATCTTTAGGCTGGTGCCTTTATCAGCGTGATTGCGTTTCAACTTGACTTAGTTTCTTAGAAGTTTGACCTCAGTGTTGTTCTGTAAATAAGCAAATTCCAAAATGATGAAAGGGATAATTTTCTCCTATGAGAATTGGAGCTTTTAATGCTGACAGTAAAGTCGCTGCTGTTATGGGGTGTTAAGTAGAATTTAAAACTTGTCAGACAAGACGTGTTTGAAATTGCTTTAAATAAGAGCACTGTGATCCTGTCAACAAGGAGCTTAGCCAAACATGTGCTCACAATGAGGTATGAACCCACTCCGAGGTAGCACTGTCACAGTTACAGAATGACATCACTCCTGTTTCCATTAGCACAGAGAGCAGTGAGAATCATGTGGAGTCCTAAAGGGATTGCTAACAAAAGTAAATCCATACATTTTCCATGCCATGCATGCCAATTCACTGTAAATGCCTCACGTGCTTTGAAAGAAACCTGTGTTTTAGCAAACGTATACTTTCATTTGAAACATGTTATCACTACAGTAGATTACAGAAATTTCTGTTTCCAGGTCTTGCGCTTTCATTGTCATTTTGCCTGATTAGTGAAATTGTCCTCACCCCTTCAGGGCCTTCTTTCCTGTCAGTATCCAACCATCTGCTTCTTATAATGACTAACATTCTTTGCAGCCAATAAGATGCTTTAACCCTGAAGTCACTGCTGAGGTGAAGTAATTTAGGAAGTAAACAGTACGATTTCCTGGAAGTCAAGGCAAGAGAACTCTCTAAACTATATTACCAAATATTGGTCCATATGCATAAAATGTACTGTCTCATTTATTGTGCCAGTAAGTGTTTAACATGACACTTTTATAAATCATCTGATGAAAAACTAATTTACCTTAAAAAAAAAAAAAAAAAAAAAACATCACTCATGGAGACCAATTTTCTCATTACCAGATTACTCATGTGATTCATAAAGCTGCATGGCGTGGTTAATTGACCCTTACCGGCATCATATTTACCATATACCTCAGCTCAAGCGGAGAATGAGATAATAAGATGTGTTTTATCAGTCTAATTTCCCAGCATAATGTATGTGTTTAGGAACATAGTGTATATTTAAGCCAATAGTCATAATAAAAAAGAAAACACCTATTTATAACTGTCCGGTAATTTGGTCATTTATGTATTTTGTTATTTGTAACATATACATTAAATTGCATTGTTAACTCATCTGAACAGGACAGGCTACCGGCTGGAAAACATAAATCAGGTTTGTAGCCTATTCATTGCTCTGTGGGGAAAATGGCAGGCTTCGCTGTGCTTGTGTGAGCAATGTTCACCAGGAGGAGTGTTGAACCTGCAGAGTTTTTTTTGGTCTCCATTTTTACAGAAGGCTACCAACCACATTGATCCGACCAGCTCCCGGTATCTTTTGCCATATTTTTTTCGGACATCCACAGAACCCATTATATTTACGAACAGGAGATCTACATTGGTAATTACTTCTTCCTTAATACTGTGAGTTCCTGGGTGTGAATTTGGGTTTTCTTTACCTCGCGTCCAGTCCTTTTTTAGTACAGTAGTCCTTCGGTATACAGACACTGTTAGACATACATTCTGATATGTATTCTGATTGAGGGGGGCGCCGACTGGCTGAAGAATAATAAGGCCAAATAAATAAAAATATGTGTGGTTTGGGTTACCCGACCTACCCTATTTTTTCCACCCGACCGTAAATATTTTTTGCTGATAACATCTACACTTTTACACTGAGCGCTGTGCGTGGCCTCATTTTCACTCATGTGATTTTCCAGAATCCGCGTAGCAAACTGATTTTAATTTATTTTTTCTTTTTCTTTTTTTAATTGTATGCATTTTATTGCTTGCTTCTTATTTCTGTGATGTCTGTATGGTCTTGTAGTGGGAGATTTGTACTGACTGCCTGGCACATGTGTGGTACTGCAGGATGAGGGCGACATCCTCGTAAGATCCGCTTGTCAGTCATGGCGATGACAGAGTGGTGGGAAAGAGGGTGTGTTGGCTTTCCCTCTGACAGCCAGTCTTAAATAAACCAACTTTTAAAATAAGGGGACTTGTGTAGTGATAGGGGAACCTTGGCCACCCCAGTGTATAGTGCACAGCGAAGCGCAGGACGGAGACCCGTATAGCGGCAGTGGGGGAACTACGTAAAGAGTACTTTTGTTTTGTAGTTTTTTAATTGTGTTTTATTTTCCCTTTTTCTTTTGCCTTTGGTTTTCATTATTCTTTTGAGCACCTGAGAGTGTGAAAGCATTGGACTGTACTGGCATTGGTATTGCTGTGGAACTGACTACCGTTGTTGGTACTCAGGCCACGGACAACAGTGCCCTCTCTGGGCTAAAATAAATCCCTGCAGAAAGAAAAAAGAAACAAATAAAACTGGGCAACTGTGCAGTGTTTACAAATACACTTCTTTCTCCCGTGTCAGTGAATATCCACACCCTTCCATAGGTCTTTATACATTTTATTGTAAAAGAGCTTTGGGATACTATTTTGTACGTAAAAAGGGTAAAAAGTGTTATGGTAATACTGTCGGGTTTTTTATGCTTTCGTTTTTATTTGCACCATGCAGTTTCATGGTCTTTTTATTATGGCTTGGCATGAAGCAATCACATTTAATCGATTGGACGTATGCTATGTGTAGGCTATATGGTGGTCATTTTGAGGACGTCTTATTTGAAAGACCTGAAAGAGTTCCTTTGCTATGTTGTAATTGTGACTGACTGTGCTGTGTCAAAGAACAGCGTGTCATTTGAGAGATGTCCTGCAATGTTGATACCAAGCTTTTCTATTTTGTGGGCGGAATATCCTCCAGTTTTAAATAATCATTGTCTAATCCTAAACATTTTTAAACATTATACCAGACATTTAGTGTATGTAAAATAGCAGGTTTTTTTTTTTATTTTATTTGAAACACTTTTTTTTGGGCAGCAGTTAGGAGATGTGAACAGTCACATAGTTTTCCAAATGGTTTCATGTGGGCACATCCGGTATTAACATTTTTGTAAATCCAGTATTGTACCGAATTTGGCCTTGCAGCCAAATAATATTTCACAAGAACAGACAAGGATAGCCCTCCTAGTTTAGAGAGTGAGAGTCTCCTTTTCTTTATTCTGGGCTGGGAATCTACCCAAATCCAAATCTACCCAACAGAGAGACTGGCAGCATTTTCCAGTTCAGCATCTTCTATTATTAATTCTAATTATTGGTAACCTAAAACTTTAATGCAAATAAACATTTTCCCATCCAACTAACAGTAGATGTTTTCAAGCAGGTAGGTAATTTATTTGCAAGTTCCCTAACAATCCAATGTAGTTTCAGTAAGCTGAAATTGATTAAAAATGGTCTCTGAACCTCCATGGCCCAAGAATGGTTGTCTAATCTAGCCATTATATACATTGAATTTGCATTGTCCAACTCTCTGAACTATAACCATGTCATCAATTACTGTGCATCACTAAAGACAAGAAAAGTACATTTGTAGGCTAAAGGCTTTGTTTCTATTGGTGCATTCCATTGGACATTTACAAAGATTTCCAACCCTTTTTAAATTTTTATTTTTATTAACTGACTTGTATTCACTGACTGCTAGTTCCATGGCATTATAATTTGTCAATAATTTGTCTAAGTTATCATAACAGAGCTGTGTGGGGGGGGGGGGGGGGGGGGAGGGGGAGGGGGAGGGATCTACAATCGATAGTGCTGCCAGAGGTTGTTTATGCCTTTGTAATATCGCTGTTTTTCCTAGTGTATGACCAGAGCAGGGTTGCCAGTTCCGCTGTAAAACCGCAGAATTGGGCTTCTATTTCCACGGAGTTGCTTACAATTTTACCTTGCCGCTTTTTACTGTATGTTGGGCTTTTTTTCTTGCTCGGTCACTTATGTTGAAAATGGTTAACACTGCAAAAGTCTTTAAATTAAATATCATTCTTGCATACAAAAGCAAAACACATTATCTACCAGGTTTTTGTTTTCTCTGTAATACATAGGGGGTCGATTGCAGCGTACCTAAATTAGTCCACTTGATGCGTCTAACTAGTGGATTAAGCACATTTAGTCCACTTGCTTGGACTAAAGTTAGTCCACTTGTTAATCCCGATTGCAGCGCACCAGATGATAATCACCACAGGTGGATCATCCACTAAATCGGAATACACAAGACCAAATCGGTCGTGAGATGATCCTGTTCAGGTGGACTAATTTAGTATTATGAAGTATAAGACTAACTTAGTAAGCTTGCTTGTCCTATGTTTATACAGCACATTTTAAAACAAAGACAGCTCCATTATTCTCTGAAATAGCATCTGGAAATTATTGAAATGAAAAGTGAGGCCTTTTGAACAGGAATACAGAACTATATACAATATTTTAAATTATATGATTGGACAATTGCACTGTGTATGTTATATCATTACCTTGTGTCGTTGATACACAATATTAAGCAATTATACATTTTCTAGGTAGACTAGAATGAAGTCTATAATTTAAATATGCTGCACTTTTTTCTTCTTTCTTTCTTTTTTCATCTCCCTTATTAAAAAAGTATTATACTGCAAGTATACCCGGGGTCAAAATATTAAGGTTTTACTATTACTGCTGTACTGTGTTACTTTCAGTATACCAATATTTTTATGAAGGTTGTCACATATTGCCCAGCAATTTTTTTTATTATTTAAATTTTCAAGGTCGGCTGTGACATAGCCTGGATTCAAACCTCAGATCTCCAGGCTATAGGCCACATCTTGCACGCCATGGGGATCCCAATGTTTTTTAAAGCCATAGACAAGTTGAATGGTTTTCGAATGATGTTTCAAGTCACGTGATCCTTATTGCGTTTCTTGAGCTGATGGGCAGGCAAGCCGTATCTCCGATTCACTTAAAGCGGTTTCAGACCTTAAAAATAGTTTTGTTTGTTTTTATGAAAAAACGGTGAACACTTGTGTAGTCACTGGCTGTTGCAGTAGGCATGGACGAGACAACGTTTCATTTTATACATATATATATATATATATATATATATATATATATATATATATATATATATATATATATATATATATATAAAAAAGGGAAAAGAAACATTTGTAAACTTGCTATTTGTTTTATTATAGTTTTTTTATTATAGTATTTGCCTTTTTAATTTTTGTGTAAATGCAACATGGTATCAAAAATAAGATAATAAAAAAAAAAAAAACACCAGTAAAAGTTTTAATGACCTCTTCACCTCTTTAACCCATCCACAGATAAACTGGTTGTATAATTCCAGTCCTGTAGCACTCCATTTTGAGGTTTCTGCTCTAATCAGTACTTTCTGTTTTCTACATGTTAACCACTCCCTAATCCATGTTAGGGATGAAACGATAGTAAACTTCCATAATATGAATAGCTGTGAGCCCACTCTTTCACGATACACAGATTATCATGACAGCGGTTATTTTTCAATTAATTTTTTAACGCAATAAAAAGAAAAAATAACAAGTGACGTCTTTCTTTTCACTGTGGAATATACAAGGAAGCTACAAACTTTAAAAAATAGCAAGATTCTGAGAAGGGTTTGTAGCATTCTGTGGCCCGTGGTCTGGACCACTCAGCGCTGTGACGTCACAGTGGCCCAGACCACTAGGACCACTCAGTCACAGTGGTCCGGACAACTCCAGCTGTCGTTGTTATGTTCCGATTTCACAGTTTCCTTTTCATTTTCTTTATTTGCAATTATGTTATTTTATACATACATATACAATATACAATACATGCCAGTGATTTCATAGTTAAAGCATTTTAAATAAAAACATTTACAAATCTATTTTAAAAGAAGTAAATAATAAAATAACAATCTGCGTATATATTATTTTCCAAATAATAATTATAGTAATAAAAATGCCAGTGTATGCCATAAATGTATAATAATATACTAAGGGACTTTTGCTGCCCTTTGCTGCTGAGTGGTTCAGTCCAGACCAGATCACTGCCACTCGTCATCCTGTCTCATCCCTGTACTTATTATTATAAACATTAACACTGGCATGTATTACTGTAACATACTGTAGCGTGCATGGGGGAAAACAGCAGCAGGGCTGGTAGGTGACGTAATCACATACAAAGACATAAGCCCGATATACGCTCCTTGCAAAGGAGACGGCTCTTTTGTACAGCTGTATCGGTTCTATGCTTTAGTGCGAGAGGCGCCTTGTTTTCGCCCGCCCTCCGCCTGTGTGTGGATTGCCTCGCCCAGTTTCTGAGAGTCAACAGCTTGCGTGATAGGCGGCTCACAGGACAACAGCTTCAAGCACAGCTTAACACTGGTCGAAGTAAGCAAGTCTCAGTTTCAACTGTGAAGAGAAGACTTCGAGCTGCAGGTTTGTCAGGTCGAGTGGCAGTAAGAAAGCCATTGCTTAGATGGCAAAATAAGAAAAAGAGGCTTTCCTGGGCCATGAAGCACCGCCAGTGGACTACTGAAGACTGGAAGAAGGTCTTATGGACCGATTAATCAAAATTTGAAATCTTCGGTTCATCACACAGGGTTTTTGTACGCCGTCAAGTAAGTGAAAGGACGGTTTCTCGGTGTGTGACACCAACTGTCAAACATGGAGGGGGAAGCGTGATGGTCTGGGGCTCTTTTGCTGGATCCAGAGTCGGCGACTTGCACAGAGTGAGTGGCACCCTGAACCAAAACGGCTACCACAGCATTTTGCAGCGCCATGCAATACCCTCTGGTATACACCTAGTTGGTCAAGGGTTCATCCTACAGCAAAATAAATGACCCAAAACATACCTCCAGGCTATGTGAGAACTACCTTACAAGAAAAGAACAAGACAGTAGGCTTCAAATCATGGAATGGCCAGCACAGTCTCCAGACTTAAAACCCATCAAGCTGGTTTGGGATGAACTGGACGAAGGGTGAAAGCAAAGCAACCTACAAGTGCAACACATTTGTGGGAACTTCTGCAACAGTGTTGGGAAGAACTTTCCGAACAATATTTGATTTCCATTGTAGAAAGAATGCCACGAGTGTGTTTGGCTGTTATATCTGCAAAAGGTGGCTACTTTGAGTCAAAAATTTAGATTAAATTTTGTTAAACAAAATGATTCCATGATTTCTTTTTTATCTCCAATTGTTTATTTGTTCTATGTTTTAATTTCAGAGTACATTGAGACATTAAACTGCGTAAATTTCAATAAAAACTGGAAAAATGGAGGTGTGCTAAAACTTTGACTGGTAGTGTGTGTGTGTGTGTGTGTCTGTGTGTGTGTGTGTGTGTGTGTGTGTGTGTATATATATATATATATATATATATATATATATATATATATATATATATATATATATATATATATATATACAGCTCTGGAAAAAAATAAGAGACCACTGCAAAATTATCAGTTTCTCTGGTTTTACTATTTATAGATATGTGTTTGGGTAAAATGAACATTTTTGTTTTATTCTATAAACTACTGGCAACAATTCTCTCAAATTCCAAATAAAAATATTGTCATTTAGAGCATTTATTTGCAGAAAATGACAACTGGTCAAAATAACAAAAAAGATGCAGTGTTGTCAGACCTCGAATAATGCAAAGAGAATAAGTTCATATTCATTTTTAAACAACACAATACTAATGTTTTAACTTAGGAAGAGTTCAGAAATCAATATTTGGTGGAATAAGCCCGATTTTCAAACACAGCTTTCATGCGTCTTGGCATGCTCTTCACCAGTCTTTCACATTAATATTGGGTGACTTTATTCCACTCGTGGCGCAAAAATTCAAGCAGCTCGGCTTTGTTTCATGGCTAGTGACCATCCATCTTCCTCTTGATCACATTCCAGAGGTTTTCAGTGGGGTTCAGGTCTGGAGATTAGGCTGGCCATGACAGGGTCTTGATTTGGTGGTCCTCTATCCACACCTTGATTGACCTGGCTGTGTGGCATGGAGCATTGTCCTGCTGGAAAAACCAACACTGAACATTGTCAGAGCAGAAGGAAGCAAGTTTTCTGTGGAACTGGAGTCCTTTCATCCTCCACCGTTTGCTTCTCTGCCCAGTTCGGGCATTGAGATGTTATGTGGTAGCACGAGAGCGCTGCGTCAGTCTGACCAGCTCTTTGTCTACAATGGAACACGGACCCTGAGACAGCCCCTTTCGAAGCAGCGACTGTCGCATTGGATTGCGGACACAGTCTCAACTGCGTATGATGGTGCTGGCCTACCCCCGCCTGGGCGGGTAGCCGCACATTCCACAAGAGGTGTGGCTACGTCATGGGCCCTCTTTAGAGGTGCCTCCATGGCTGAGATTTACGATGCGGCTAGCTGGGCTACCCCGCATACTTTTTCCAGGTTCTATCGCCTGAATGTGATAGATCCCTCATTGCACTCTGTGGGCAATAAGGTCCTTGAGATGTGATAGTGCCAGTGTCCTCTCCAAAGCGTCCATTCAGCTGCCGCTTTTCTGAGTGTTTTTATTAATAGTTATATTATATTATAACTCGTATTCTCTTAATGCTTTTGTTTTACATATCATAGTTTTTACTTAATTTTTATTATTCTTTTTATTTGCCTTTTGAGTTTTGTGGCGATCTTTTAATTATATATCTACGTTCCGTCCACGCATAATAGGGGTCATATCTTAGATATGAGATATCTTAATCACCAGAAAAGCTCCAGTGTTAGACCTGTTGATCCAATATTTAGGTATCTCGGATCATATGGCCATTAAATTTGATCTAGAAATGCCACATTCTGCACTAAATCCAAAACGATTAGTGACTTTTCGCAATTTGAGATCTATTGACCATAATAGGCTGTCAGAAACAATAGCGGCTTCACTCCCTGGTATCCCTCTAGTGGCTCCTGTCGGGACTACAGAGTTAGGGGGTGACCTTGGATGACAAGGTTCAAATATATAATAGCAATTTATCTATCATTCTCAATAATTTTGCCCCTGTAATAACTTGTATTGTCTCCTATACTTGCTGTTCACCCTGGTACACTGATCAGCTGCGCTCTATGAAGGCTGTCTGCCAGAAACTTGAGCGAAAGTGGAGAGACTGGGCTAATTGTTTATGCTCAGGCCTGGAAACAACAACTGTTGGAGTATAGGGATGCCATCACTTCTGCTAGATCTACTTATTTCTCCAATATTATTGAGAGTGGCCATAACAATCCTAGGCTTTTATTTTCTACAATAAGCAGAACGCTAGAGCCAAGTAGCTCCTCTACATTATCTGCCTCTCAAAGTCTTTGCAATAATTTCTTGGAATTTTTTACTACCAAGATTGACAATATCTGCACCTACAATTACTTCATCATCAACACGTCTTTACCGGCACTCCACTGGCTAGTTTCACTCCTGTTACTGTCATTGGGCTTAACAAATTGTTTTTTTTACAATGAAGCCAACTACCTGCCCGCTAGACCCAATTCCTACTTTCCTCATTCGTTCCTGTTTCCAGACTCTCAGGCCGTTTCTGACTATAATCATTAATGAGTCCTTGAGTTCTAGAATTGTACCCGCTCCAGTTAAAACTGCTGCTATCATACCAGTATTGAAAAAGTCTAATCTTCCCACTGATAATATGGACAGCTATAGGCCTATTTCAAACCTCCCTTTCCTATCTAAAGTTCTGGAACGTGTCGTAGCACAACAATTAAATAATCATCTTCCGATAAATAAACTTTCTAAACAATTACAGTCAGGCTTTCGACCGTTGCACAGCACTGAAACAGCTCTAGTCAAGGTTGTTAATGATTTATTGTTGTCTTCTGACTCGGGAGCCCTCTCCATCTTGGTATTATTGGATGTTAGTGCTGCTTTTGACATTGTAAACCATAATATCCTTCTTGCCTGGCTGGAGAACATGCTCTGCATATCTGGCACTGCCCTTGATTGGTTTAACTCGTATCTCCTGGAGAGAAAGCATTTTGTCTCTTTGTGTGGTTTTAGATCTACTACTGGATTGGTTTCTTCCGGTTTTCCCCAGGGCTCCATACTGGGACCAACTCCAATCAGCCAAATTTTTAGAATTCATGGAGTAAATTTTCATATTTATGCTGATGATACTCAGATTTATCTGTGAACCACACCTGATATTGACTTGGCTGTTCCAGTGCTCACCAACTGTTTTGCTGAGATCAAGCTCTTGATATAACAGAACATTCTGCAGCTCAACAGCGACAAGATTGAAGTGATGCTATTAGGAAACCCTGCGTCAACTGCGGAAATCCAGCTGTCACAACATGACCATAGACGGGGTACTAATGGAGGTTTGTTCTAAAATGAGAAGCTTGGGGGTCATTTTTGACCCTAGCTTAACCTTTGAGCCACATGTTAGGAATATTACCAAGTTGTCCTTTTTCCATCTAAACAACATTGCTTGGCTGCTCCCTGTCTTGTAGCTGTCTGCTGCAGAAAAGCTTGTGTTTGTATCCTCCAGGCTTGACTATTGTAATGCCTTGACTATTGAATACCCTTCAAAAGCTCCAGTATGTTCAGAATTCTGCAGTTAGGGTGCTGACGAGGTCTGGCTCTGGTGGTCAGTTGGTGGTCCATACTGAAATCATTACACTGGTTACCGGTCAAATACCGCATTGACTACAAAGCACTGCTGCTGACTTTCAAAGCCAATAGAGGTGCCTCTCCCTCTTACATTTCTGATTTAGTTACCACCTACACTCCTAGTCGTGCTTTGCGGTCCTCCGATGCCGGCCTTATGGTTGTCCCCCTGACTAAACTGCGTAGAGTGGGTGACAGGGCTTTTTCCTCCTATGCTCCTAAGCTGTGGAACACACTTCCTTCTGAGACCAGTGATTCTGAGTCTCTGTCTATTTTTAAATCCTGCCTTAAAACTGATTTGTTTAAGTTGGCATTCTTATGACTTTTACTGTCATTCCATTTTTAATTCCAACTGTTTTAATGTATTTTGTATGTTTAATTTATTTATTTTTTCTGTTTTCACTTTTGTTAAGTGCTTTGCAATATTTATTTATGAAAGGCGCTATTTAAAATAAAGATTATTATTATTATTATTATTATTATTATTATTATTATTATTATTATTATTATTATTATTATTACCCTCTGTGGACACTAGGGTCCTCGAGGTTGCACGCTCGCACCGCTGACCTTGGTCAGGCAGCGCTAAGCGTCCCTCATATGCTGCCGTTCTTTTCTCCCTCGCGACGGCTCTGGTACACGTTTCCCATAACGATGTTTTGGTGGCCATCTTCGAATTGAAAGGGAACATTAGTTTACCTACTGTAAACCTGGTTCCCTGAAAGAGAAGATGGCCACCAACCGCGAGGTCACATCGGTCGATATCACGGTTTTGTCGCGAAAAGAGAGTGAACCTCCCCTGCGTGACGGTTATGTACCTTCGTTACGGGGGACCGAGGGGGTCACCGAGAGGAGGGAGCCTATCGGCAGCTTTGATAGAAAGAGCTCAGTGACACCTACCAATAGGCAGGAGTATATCCTTAACAATGTTTTGGTGGCCATCTTCTCTTTCAGGGAACCAGGTTCATGGTAGGTAAACTAACGTTTTCATACTACAGTGTTTCCTCTACCATTCGGGCCTACTGAATAGGAAAAAATATATAAATGCCATTGTGGAGTTTTAAAATAAGGTTTTACGATTGCTTCGAAATTTGATTGGGTGAGAAATTACACACAATGCAAGACCTGGAGATTTCCAACACTCGGGTAAATTTCACAAAGAAAAGCTCAATCAGCACCCCCCTAGTTCTGCAGCTCTAGTCGTGGCTTAATTTACCGTGCATTAACGTTGGTTACTTAAAGTAAGAGTCCCTTCTACAAAAGTTGGGAAATGTAAGAAAACTATACAATCGGTTTACATTTGTTTCCTTTGTTCGTAGATATGTTTGCATTTATATTTACTGATTTCAAAACTGTTTTATGTATTTTTTTAAACACTTAATTGAAATAAATGAACGTGTTAATTAGCCCTACACCTAAAATGAATTGCTGCATTACTGTGTGCAAACAAAGTCATTCTAATCAGTTCAACATACTGCCTCCAAACAGCTGAGCAATGTTTCTGATTGGGAGAGTAATTGTACGTTTTAGTGATTTATTGTTAACAAACAGAAAGTGACTTTTACCTGTTAGTGTCTGCAAATAAACAAATATTATTATTATTATTATTATTATTATTATTATTATTATAATAATAATAATAATAATAATAATAATAATAATAACGAAATAATAATAATAACGAAATACATGACAAGTAATATATTGTATTTATTATAATTATACAATTGTTTGCCGTGCATGGTAATTAAGCAACATCATTAATTTGATCGAACGTATAGGAGCTAATTAACACGTTCTTATATCTCAGTTAAGTCTTTTTAAAATGCTGTTCTGTCGCAGTGTCCCGGGATTTTGGGGCAAGGTGGCCACCCTATCAGCAAGCAATATTATTTTCATTTGTATTTCTAATAAAGCGCACACCTTCAGAAAAGGCGGGATTCTTACACAACAATGTCACCCTATAATTCGTATAACTTAAAAACATAACAAAACTACAACAACAAAAGCCTCCGAATTCTTTGTAATTCTGTTCTTATATTGTGACGTGATTACATTAGCCACGATAATGTAAGATTATTTTTGGTATTGTTTTGGATCGATAAGTATTTCAAAATTAGTTTAACATTTATATTTACAAAATTAACAATTCATGTAAAATATTATTAATAATAAATGAAAATACTTACTGTTAAAAGGCTGTTAAGTCAGTTGGTTAAACTCTCCTGGCAGCATTAAGCTTGTTTTGCAGTAATAGTGTATGAATGTTTGCCTTCTAATTGTTTGTATAAAGTTATTTAAAGGTTTTGTATTGAAAAACTTTATTGACCACACGAGGATGTGTAGGAGGGGGAGCAGTTGTTGACGTCGTGTGCGCGGCTTTAATAAAACTGTCAGATTGTAATATGGCTGTATCAAAGTGAGTTGTTGATATTAGAGTTATTTCTTCACCACACCCAAACCCAAATATTGCAATAGGATGACGGACGCGTCCCCCTGGTGTTAGCCACTGATGAAGGTATGCATCAAGGCTTTTGTATGCCTTGAGATCTCGGCCGGTGTACGGGGAGATGTTGTTTATTACATAGTGATGTATATCGTGAGGGGTGAAGTCAGGCAGGGATGTACCGTCATACTTGACAACCTCAGAGAAGAGACCAGCTGACAGCAAATACACATCATTTTGAAGCCCGGCGAGCAGAATTGTCTCGGTGTATCTATCTCGATGTTCACTTCTGAGGTGACTGACTTAATCGGACAATGTGAAGTATGGTTTTTCGGGTTGCATGATTTGAAAAATAATTAAAAAAAAAAAAAAAAAAAACACTTTTTAAGTTCTACGTCTTCGCAGGTTGTCAATAGGACGTCCAAAGCTTTTTGACGTGTAAAATGGCCGAGCACACTTAGGTCACGTGATTTGGTGGTATGCGCCTGTGTGCAAATCAATAGACATTGCGTGCGTTCACAGAGATCGACTGGATTAAAATAATGTTAGTTTATATACTTTGTAAACATGCACATGTTTACCCTCAGGCTGTAACAGACCAGCATAGTGACATACATTTTTATATAATATATAATAGATTATTACTAGGAAGCTCTTAAGATATTTGGTTCATGGTGTGCATTGTTAGGAAACGTATTATACCGAATATATTTATACATAGTTAACGAGGAGTACCGTCAAGTCAACAATATAGGAATAAGATTATCATTAAAAATAGGGTTTGCAATTGACAGAAATAACATTTTGAGATGGCAGCGTTTCACTTTTTAAACTTTTTTTTTGTTTCCATTTGCTTTTGTTTACACATAGTTTAACTGTCCAATAATGAATCATGCTTTGTTGCATAGATGTGTACTTTTGGAAGAGAGCAGTGGGATCTTGACATTACTGTGATGTGCGTATAGTTGGGTAGTATCAAAAATACTTTTGTACATTTGTAATGCAATTGCCAATTTAGAAATATTTTGTATTCCTGAGTTTTTTGTAATTTCAAAATTTATTGTCAGTAATAGTTTAAATGTCAACCTTCAGCTGTATGAAATCTAATTATAGTGAGCGAACACGGGAGTAACATTAATCAACAATACAGTTCAGCGAAATCACAGATATTGGCAAAAGTTTGAGAGATGAGTTATTATTAGATAGATATAGTATAGACAGGTTTAGATAGACATGTATAGTATTTATTTAATTTATTTTCCATTTATTAATATTGTCATTTACATTTTTTTCATTGATTAATTGTTCATTTGATTGTGGCCAAATAAAGGAGATACAGCACAGACCTTGATGTGCTTCACAGGACACTTTTCAAGGTAAGGATATATTTTGTAATTGAAGTGGTAAAAATGTATAACTATATAATTTGGGAACTGCAAATAATTAATTATTGTATTAAGTGACAATTACAAGTAGTTAAATTTACTTATGATAAATGTGTCTGTGTACTGTAAAGGATTTATCACCAGTGCTGAGTTTTTTTATTTTATTTTCCAGTACAGGAGGGGAGGTGGTTATTGCCCAACACGTAAAACATGCCTTACATTTTTAGACCCAGGAACTGTAGTTTCCCAGTGGTATAGTGGTTGGCCCTCAGGCAATCCCTAGCCTCCTCACAGATGCGCTTGAAGTTCAACTTTGTGAGCATCCTTTTGCAACTAACAAACAACCAATCAGAGAACACAGACACAAACACAACAGGCAGTACAGTGGCCATGCCCCCATGTATTTACATGTATAAGCAGGCCTATTAATAAAATAATGTATTAAAAACGATGTATTTGAACAATTTATTTAGATCCTCTTATAAATCAGGGACAGGCTTTTTAACTAAATTTGATTTTGTAATTCGTATTCCTGTATAAATGTCGCTGGCCCCAACATTCCTCAGCAGCACAGAGCTCTAATTTTTAACTGACCGAAAACCGTGCTTTTACCTCAGGAATGTGCTTGATAGGACTATATCATTAATGAGCAATGTGGCGGGAAAACAGCTTAGTGGAGCAAGACAGGGCTTCTGTCTATTTAACTCAGGTGCTTACTTAATGTTCTAAGACCCCGTTCACACTTGCGGTTTAGCCCGGCCCAGGGCCGCCTTATCTCATGTGTGAACGCTCGAAAAATGAAAAGGCAGCCCTGGGCCAGGTGAAATTTAGACCAGCTTTTTGATGCGGCCTAAAGTATCAATGCTGCCTCAGGGTCGGCCTGTCTGTATGTGTGAACCCAACGCAGGCCCTGAGCCGGCCTTAACACGTCAGTGCGGTGAAGTAGCTGAAACCACTCCCCTACTAGGTAGATCAAACGACGTCGGTTTTAAGAGGTAGCAGCTGGAACGATGCAAAAATTAACCCTTAGCTTTCCATTTATTCAGCGCTTGTCAGGCGTGTCGGGTCCAATTTATTTTCACACAAGCTGTTTATTTTACACACGCTGTTTTAATTTTTTTTTTCCCAAAGTAAAACAGGTTTAACAGTCATTGAATCAAAAAAGTACATTCAGTATTGTATCTCCAGCCAAGCCCCACCCCTTGTTCGCTGTATTTTTCACATACCTCTTTATAGACGTGCATACTGATAAATCCTCTCCTGATCACTCGTTTTATCACCAAACTCCTCAGTAATGCGATGCAAGTCATTATTTTATTACTATAACATTTCAAAAAGCTCTGCAAATGTCATATTCTTTGAGCCCTGGATGCAGAAGCAGCTATCTCCTTTAAGTCCATGTTATCTATGTGGTGCAACGGGCTATTGGATACGACCTTTTGAGTGGAGTTCAGAGAAAAACCTGCAAGTTTTTCCGAGAACTGTCAGAAATACTGAGCAGCAGGCCAGAGATTAGCCCACCACGGATTTTGGATTCTATGGGACTGACGGCGATCTCCAGCCCGGAAAATAGCAATGGGGAATGCACTGAATACACCGACATTTTTGACGATGATGATGGGTCAGTCATGAATGGTAAGTATTTCTTCATCATACTGCTTTTAATAAAACAATAAAACTAATATATATACTTTATATATGTGTGTGTGTGTGTGTGTGTGTGTGTATACACACACACACATTTCAGATTGTAAATCTCAATATTGATAAATAATGCATACAACGTTGTATATTCAGTCACCATTAATATAATATCTGTATTGTGACTAATGTAATGTACACGTCCTTGTTTGCTGCATTTACGCATGATCCAACACGATCGCTTCTTTCCATAGTAACCGACTGCACTGTCAACACACGCCTTTATCGTATTTTATGCAAGAAGTACAGTACCAACAGTGTTGCTAAAAATAAGATGGCCATATTTACATTTGTAAATTTCCCAGCTCAATCTCTTATGTTGACTTACGGGAATGTGTGTTTACGTCACTGTTTACATTCCCAACAAGGACTTTGCCTCAATTTGGGCTTCCTTTTCAGCCACATATGTGAACGCACTTAGGCCCCCCTAAAACCTCAACTGTGAACGGAAATTTGAAGCAGCTCAATGCCGACTCAGTAAGTGTGAACGGGGTCAATGATGCTCACCTTTGAGTATTTAACTCAGAGACTGAACATTCTGCCCGCGAAACAAGGGCGCTTGGAACAGTAATTGTTGAAGAGTCCTTTATCAAAATGCTAAGAACTCTGCATATTTCCTAAAGAACAACTTTGAAGGGTTACACTTATAACAACTATCCAAAAGCATGCAAAAATGTTCAGGCTCAATCTGTTTTGTTTATTAAATGTATTTTGTAATTTAAAATTGTATTTTCCAAATGCAATTGTATTTTGTATTGAAAATACAGTGATTCCAAAGTCATTTGTACAGGAGTGGTCATAATGATTTCCCCCGACAATTCGATTCTGTGCTTTTTTACAGTAAGTTGTCACTGTGTTGGGGCTTGTTAATCATCTTTCTCTCTGCTAGAGGGCAATACCTAGTTAGAAACTGCTTTGACTATAGATTAATAGCAGGATCAAGGTCACATGCTAAAACTAACGAATAACAAAAGGACAAAGCTAACTTCTAGTAAATTATTTGGTGCAAGGCAATACCCCAAAATAAATAAACTGTACAGTGGCACATATCAATAAGTTAAAGCATGCTTTTTCTTAAGAAATGGATACATGCATTATGCACGTGAAGGTGGTTTTATGTCTCCCTAGTTATTGTAAAAAGTTTCGCTTCTCTTGCGCAGTGTTTTTTTTTTAAGAACATATTCTGTGGTAGAAAGGTAATCCTTATGCAGCAATATTTTCTTTATGATGCAGTAGCAATATTACGACCTTGGCCAAACCAGACGTGCAACGCAATTGTTTTGTTTTTACACATTGCGGACAAAAAATACAAAATAAAATAACAATCATTTGGATATAATTTTGGGATCTTGCACCGTTTAGTTTGCTTCTGTCATGTGCACATCCAAAATTATTACTTTAAAGTTGACAGTTGTTTTTATTTGAAATACAAACCAGTGATTTCATCATTCAGTGTGTTAAATACAGTAGCCTAGGTGTGGTTTTTGTTTTTAAACACATTATCATTTTTTCATATTTCCACATTAATCCTTCCATTATGACTCATTAGTTGGCTAATCTTCTATCTAAAACTGACATTGAGTCTGTAAAGAGATATTCAGGGTAAAAAGAAGACCACGATTAACTATCAGAAGAAAATAACACGTGGATGAATTAATCCCTTAGTCTTTCTTCTCACACTTTGGTGATAAGTTTGCCTTTGTGTCCTACTTTGGATATGAGTCGAGCAAGACTGACATCTTCTTGACTAAAGATATTGTTGGAAGACTGAAGCAGGGCAGCAACGTGGTTTTCCGAAAAGAAAAGGACATTTTTTCCAGTGAAAATTATGAAGCTTGGCGGTAAGCGTTTTTATTTATTTATTTATTTAGCTTGAATTATAGTGTTGAAATACTGGGAAGCTCTCATTTTATGTTCTGGTGCAATTTATTAATCTATCTTGTACTTTATATTTTACCAGATATATCAATAAACAATAAATCAAAAGTGGAGTTAGAGAGACAGCAGATCAAAGATGATGTTCAGAAGAAAATAAATGAAGCTTTGTAACAGTGAAAGCTGCCATCCAGATAAAAGTAAGCTTGTCAATAAGCCAAGGTATGATGTTATAGGATAAATTTTGTATTTATTTATTTATTTATTTTAACAGGAAATTTACCTGTTGAGACCGAGGCCTCATTTACAAGGGGTCCAGGAACACAGACAAACAACACATTTAATACTTGTGTGGTACAACATTTTTAAAAGATTCTATAAACAATCAAATATGTAGGCTAAATGTAGTGCTCAGGTTGTATTGGGCTACTTCAGCTCCAAAATAAGTAAACTCAATTTTAAACATTCCCTTTCAAGCTTGTGCTATTTGGAAATGTGTGCTACTGCTTATACTAAAAAAAGGTTTTATTTTCGTACACAGCCAGATATCATCGCACAGCTCCTTTTACCGCAACCGCAAGACCGCATTTCACATGTGCAGCAGCGAACCCACATTGTACAATATCTGCTCACCTGGCAAAGAACTCTATTCTGATAAAGCTTCTGCTGCAGAATGAAAAATAACAGAGAAGCATTAACAGCCTGAAGCGGCAAATTGTACATCTGCACAAAGCAGCCGGATCTGTTACCAAAGTTGCGAGAGAACTCCTTGAACGCATGCAGAGTCACTATGAGAATGAACCAATGGAGTGTACACGGGTGTGCAAAGCAATACCAGAAGAGCGTGTTGCATATCTTGGGCATGACAGCACTTTCTTGCAAGAGGACTGGTGCATTTCACCCAAGATGCTATTGTGGCTGCCATACCTGCCCCTTTACCAGACACCGTGCAAAACCAGGTACTATGCAGTGCCACCGTTCTGCCAGACATTGTAATCAACAGCATTAGCCTGGAAAAGGAAGTGGAAACCCATGTCTTGAGTAGAGGAAGAGTGGAAAGATATGCTGCATTGTTGCTCATTCCAACTGAACGTTATCATGAGTGGGCAAACAATGTAAATTACGGTGGTTCCAGAGTCAAAAAAGGGCTGTCTACGAGCCTGAAGTACATTCTATGGGGATACTTGTGCAGACGGTTCAGAGTGGAACCACAGCACATCAAACTCGTAAGGGATTGAGTAAACGAACAGCTCCGAATGCCTAGATCAGACATCATGAAGTGATGTTGGTAAACACTGGTGTTTATTGTGTAAAGACATAATGCATTTTTTATATGCAATTTGTTCAAATAAACATTGTATTCACAGTACATTTGTGTACATTTGTGTATTTATTCGGTTTACAAAATAATCCTTACACAACGTAACGTAAAACATTGAATAAGCGTTGATCTGCCTCCACCCATTCGACAACATGTGAATCACGTAAATTCCTTTCCCCCAGTGTGAAGATTTGTTTTTGGTGATTACTGGTGCACATCCACAGCAGCGAAATATTAAAAGAAAACAATGTTGACAAATGAATCCCTTAGTCTAAAAAAAATCTAAATCAATACAAGAAACGTCTATCTTCACAATCTCTTTTATAAACAATATATATATATACAAATATATATATATATATATATATATATATATATATATATATATATATATATATATATATATATATATATATATATAGCGCTTTATCGATAACTTATTTCTCAAATAAATGCTATTCATTGTCACTTTCCTTTTTGCTTGTTTTGCAAACCACACATTTTGTTTTGAAGGGATATAAACAATGTTTGTGGGATACAGCTTATCACGCAACAATCAGATAACTATGGGGCAATTGCAACGAACTTGCAGAGTTAGTACGGAGCTGCGTGCCAGCTGGTACAGTGATCTCGGGATCATCCCCAGCTGCGTACTAACTTAATACCAATTGCAACGAAAAAAGAAGCGGAACAAAGTTGGAGACTAGCTGATCTCAAGTTTTAAACTTGAAGGGTATCTTTACACACAACAAATACATAAGGCTGAATTGCCCCTTGCGCTTTTTTTTTTTTTTTTTTTTTTTTTGTAATCAAAAGGAGACCTCGCCCCGCAAGCTCCGACAAACTTGTTTGGTGTTGTATGTAGTCTAAACATTGAATACAATGTTGTTTTTTTTTTTTTGTTTTTTTAATATAAAAGAAAAAATGTAAATGCATTGCACAGACAGAATTGAACCAGGCATCTCCAACATAGCAACTACAGCGCCGATCCGCTATACAAGAGAGCCGCGACCCCTTACCAGTGAATCAAAATTGTTGTGTTGCGTCACCTACCAGTCCTGACCCCCTACCCAGTGCATGCTACAGCCTACTATACTTTGAGACAAGTATACATATGGCCTTGTTATATATAACTTAAAAATATATTACTTGTATATTAAATATTGCAATTCTGTTCCATGTGGGTAATACATAATTACTGTATGGCTTTAAATATGTTGTCAATTATTTCATGATATTCGTAATAAATCCTTTCAACTGTAATTGTAACATTTTGTCGTTAGACCATTTTTTCGCTGTGGAAGTGATGTGATCAATGTGGGGCTATCGTTTTCTGTATTATTATAATGTCACAAAACTCATCCAACGCTACACGAATATATTGCAATGCCAGCAATGACATCCCTTATATATATATATATATATATATATATATATATATATATATATATATATATATATATATATATATATATATATATATATACAGCTCTGGAAAAAAATTGAGACCACTGCAAAATTATCAGTTTCTCTGGTTTTACTATTTATAGGTATGTGTTTGGGTAAAATGAACATTTTTTTTTATTCTATAAACTACTGACAACATTTCTCCCAAATTCCAAATAAAAATATTGTCATTTAGAGCATTTATTTGCAGAAAATGACAACTGGTCAAAATAACAAAAAAGATGCAGTGTTGTCAGACCTTGAATAATGCAAAGAAAATAAGTTCATATTCATTTTTAAACAACACAATACTAATGTTTTAACTTAGGAAGAGTTCAGAAATCAATATTTGGTGGAATAACCCTGATTTTCAATCACAGCTTTCATGCGTCTTGGCATGCTCTCCACCAGTCTTTCACATTGATGTTGGGTGACTTTATGCCACTCCTGGCGCAAAAATTCAAGCAGCTCGGCTTTGTTTGATGGCTTGTGACCATCCATCTTCCTCTTGATCACATTCCAGAGGTTTTCAATGGGGTTCAGGTCTGGAGATTGGGCTGGCCATGACAGGGTCTTGATCTGGTGGTCCTCCATCCACACCTTGATTGACCTGGCTGTGTGGCATGGAGCATTGTCCTGCTGGAAAAACCAATCCTCAGAGTTGGGGAACATTGTCAGAGCAGAAGGAAGCAAGTTTTCTTCCAGGACAACCTTGTACTTGGCTTGATTCATGTGTCCTTCACAAAGACAAATCTGCCCGATTCCAGCCTTGCTGAAGCACCCCCAGATCATCACCGATCCTCCACCACATTTCACAGTGGGTGCGAGACACTGTGGCTTGTAGGCCTCTCCAGGTCTCCGTCTAACCATTAGACGACCAGGTGTTGGGCAAAGCTGAAAATTGGACTCATCAGAGAAGATGACCTTACTCCAGTCCTCTACGGTCCAATCCTTATGGTCTTTTGCAAACCTCAGCCTGGCTCTTCTTTGCTTTTCATTGATGAAGGGCTTTTTTCTAGCTTTGCACGACTTCAACCCTGCCCCAGGAGCCTGTTTCGAACCGTCCTCGCCGTGCACTTCACCCCAGCTGCCGTTTGCCATTCTTTTTGTAGGTCACTTGATGTCATCCTGCGGTTGCTGAGTGACATTCGAATGAGTTGGCGGTCATCCCGGTCAGTGGAGAGTCGTTTTCGCCCTCTGCCGGTCTGTAGCTTTGTTGTCCCCAATGTGTGCTGCTTGACCTTGTTCTTATGAACCACCATCTTTGAAATTTTAAGGATGGAAGCAACCCGACGCTCACTGTATCCCTCTGCCAGTAAAGCCAGAATTGAACCCTTCTTTTCCTCACTCAAAACTTTCCTTTTCAACTCTTTGGGCATGGTCAATAGTTATTTTTTGATTCTAATTACTTTTGAGGTACTACTAGCACTGTTTTGCCATCCAGCTGGTCCTATTGCAAGAGGATAGTGGTGACCACAGGAGTGGTTTATATACTTTTCCTCGTTAAAAAGATTTGGGTCAGGTGATCCCCTAATCAGTACCTCATTCATTACAATGAGGTGTACCTGTGTTGGAATTCAACAGACACTGGAACGGAATGGCTGCCATACATGTAGAGATGCTGATTTAAGAAAAATTTGCAGTAGTCTCTTAATTTTTTCCAGAGCTGTATATATCTACAGTGCCTTGCAAAAGTATTCAGACCCCTGACCAATTCTCTCATATTACCGGATTACAACTGGTACATTGAAATTTCATTCTGTTTGATATTTTATTTTTAAAACACTGAAACTCAGAATCAATTATTGTAAGGTGACATTGGTTTTATGTTGGGAAATATTTTTAAGAAAAATAAAAAACTGAAATATCTTGCTTGCATAAGTATTCAACCCCTGTGCTGTGGAAGCTCCCAGTTTGCACCGATGAAAGAAATTGCTCTAACGAGGATACAGTTACCTTACCATTGGCCTCCACCTGTGAACCATTAAAGTTGCTGTCACATTTTCTGGATAAAAACTCCACTGTTGAAGGATCATTGATAAGGCTGTGAATCTGAAGGAAAATGGAAGACCAAAGAGCATTCTACAGAAGTTAGAGATAAAGTAATACAAATGCATAGATTAGGGAAAGGGTACAAAATAATATCCAAGTGTTTGGATATCCCAGTGAGCACAGTTGGATCAATAATCAGGAAGTGGAAGCTGTATCACACCACCCAGGCACTGCCAAGAAAAGGCCATCCCTCAAAACTCAGCGCTCAAACAAGAAGGAGACTTGTGAGAGAAGCCACAGAGAGGCCAACAATCACTTTGAAGGAGCTACAGAGTTCAGTGGCTAGGAGTGGAGTAATGGTGCACCAGTCAACCATATCAAGAGCTCTGCATAACACTGGCCTGTATGGGAGGGTGGCAAGAAAGAAGCCGTTACTCAAAAAGTACCATCTGAAAGCACGTCTGGAGTTTGCCAGAAAGCATGAGAGTGACCCAGCTGCGATGTGGGAAAAGGTTTTGTGGTCAGATGAGACCAAGATAGAGCTTTTTGGCCAAAACTCAAAGCGCTATGTGTGGCGCAAACCTAACACTGCCCATGCCTCAAGACACACCATCCCTACAGTGAGGTATGGTGGTGGCAGCATCATGGTGTGGGGATGCTTCTCATCAGCAGGGACTGGGCATCTTGTTACACTTGAAGGAAGAATGGATGGAGCAAAATACAGGAAAATACTGCAAGAGAATCTGCTTCAGTCCGCTAAAAAACTGAAGCTTGGGAGGAAATTCACCTTTCAGCAGGACAATGATCCCAAGCACAAGGCCTAAGCAACATTGGAGTGGCTCAAGAACAAAAAGGTGAATGTCCTACAGTGGCCCAGTCAAAGTCCTGATCTCAATCCCATTGAGAATCTGTGGCACTATTTGAAAATTGCGGTCCACAAGCATCGTCCAACCAACCTGAGCAACCTGGAGCAAATTGCCAAGAAGAATGGGCCAAAATCACTCCGACACCATGTGCAAAGCTGGTATATACTTTCCCCAAAAGACTAAAAGCTGTTATTGCAGCAAAAGGTGCCTCTACCAAATATTAATGTGTGGGGGTTGAATACTTATGCAAGCAAGATATTTCAGTTTTTTATTTTTCTTAAAAATATTTCCCAACATAAAACCAATGTCACCTTACGATAAATGATTCTGAGTTTCAGTGTTTAAAAATAAAATATCAAACAGAACGAAATTTCAATGTACCATTTGTAATTCAGTAATATGAGAGAATTGGTCAGGGGTCTGAATACTTTTGCAAGGCACTATATATATATATATATATATATATATATATATATATATACATACATACATACATACATACATATATATATACATACACATATATATACACACACACACATACACTACCGGTCAAAAGTTTTAGAACACCCCCATTTTTCCAGTTTTTATTGAAATTTAAGCAGTTCAAGTCCAGTGAATAACCTAAAATGGTACAAAGGTAAGCGGTAAACTGACAGAGGTTAAAAAAAAAGTTTAGGTTACCAAAAACTGAAAAATAATGTACATTTCAGAGTTATACAAAAAGGTCTTTTTCAGGTAACAAGTAATGGGTTAACAACTTACAGCTGTTCTGCAGCAATGGAAGTAAATTAGGCCTTGAACGTTGATACTAACAATTCCTACTGGTGTCCCAACTTTTGTTCATTGCTTACAAACCCTCTGTCTGTATAAAAGCAGTGTTGGAACTGACTGTGTTGCTACACCCTCTTAAGCATTATTTGGACAGTATTGTACTGCAGGAAGTAGTATATTGCTATCACAATGGTGAGAAAAGGGCAATTAACAAAGGAAGACAGACAGACCATTCTAACCCTTAAAAGTGTAGGTCTTTCCTTTAGAGAAATTGCAAAGAAAGCCAATGTGTCAGTGAGTACAGTTTCCTACACCATCAAAAGGCACTTGGAAACTGGAGGAAGCTCTGACAGGAAGAGGTCTGACAGACCCAAAGCCACAACAGAATCAGAAGACAAGTTTCTGAGAGTCAACAGCTTGCGTGATAGGCGGCTCACAGGACAACAGCTTCAAGCACAGCTTAAAACTGGTTGAAGTAAGCAAGTCTTAGTTTCAACTGTGAAGAGAAGACTTCGAGCTGCAGTTTTGACAGATCGAGTGGCGGTAAGAAAGCCATTGCTAAGATGGCAAAATAAGAAAAAGAGGCTTTCCTGGGCCATGAAGCACCGCCAGTGGACTACTGAAGACTGGAAGAAGGTCTTAAGGACTGATTAATCAAAATTTGAAATCTCCAGTTCATCACTCAATGTTTTTGTATGCCGTTGAGTAGGCAAAAGGATGGTTCCTTGGTGTGTGACACCAACTGTCAAACATGGAGGAGGAAGCGTGATGGTCTGGGGCTCTTTTGCTCTATCCAGAGTTGGCTACTTGCACAGAGTGTGTGGCACCCTGAACCAAAACGGCTACCACAGCAATTTGCAGCGCCATGCAATACCCTCTGGTATATGCCTAGTTGGTCAGGGGATCATCCTACAGCAAGATAATGACCCAAAACATACCTCCAGGCTATGTGAGAACTACCTTAGAAGAAAAGAACAAGACGGTAGGCTTCAAATCATGGAATGGCCAGCACAGTCTCCAGACTTAAACCCCATCGAGCTGGTTTGGGATGAACTGGACAGAAGGGTGAAAGCAAAGCAACCTACAAGTGCAACACATTTGTGGGAACTTCTGCAACAGTGTTGGGAAGAACTTTCCAAACAATATTTGATTTCCATTGTAGAAAGAATGCCACAAGTGTGTTCTGCTGTTATATCTGCAAAAGGTGGCTTCTTCCATGAGTCAAAAATTTCGATTAGATTTTGTTAAAACGATTCCATGATTTCTTTTTTTATGAAATTATTCTATGCTTTAATTTCAGAGTACATTGAGACATTAAACTGCATAAATTTCAATAAAAACTGGAAAAATGGAGGTGTTCTAAAACTTTTGACTGGTAGTGTGTGTGTGTGTGTGTGTGTGTGTGTGTGTGTGTGTGTGTGTATATATATATATATATATATATATATATATATATATATATACACACACACACACACACACACAAGTAAATATGTATTTTATATGTAAAATATAGGTACATGGATTTGTGATTATGAATTGCTCAGTTACAGAAGTTGTTAATACATTTTGGGATTTTTCACATTTGTTCCACTTTGTACGGTACTGTAAATCGTTTGTCTATAAAAAGGGTTACACTAACTTAATCTCATGCTTAGTATCCTCTAGAGGGCAGCAGCAGTTATTTTTGTCTTCGTTGCAATTGAGACCTTTTTTTAGTACACAGCTGGGGTCTAACTTCATCCGCTGAGTTCATTGCAATTGGTATTTAACTTGAGTACTAGTATAGTACGGAGCTGCGTACTAACTGCGGGATCATCACCAGTTAGTACGCTGCTTTCAGTTCATTGCAATTGACCCTATCTATCTTCCACTTATTAGTGGTGGTGGGGGGGGGGTTAGTTAAATAACCAGTAGACTCTAACTATATAACCAACTTCAATAGTTGACAATTGTTGTATTACCTTCATTTATCTGAGAAATACCCCATATGGTACTTCTAGCACTGCTTTATAATTCCTTTGCAATGCTGGTCCTACTGCAAGTGTTGGTTCTGTGGCTGTTTTGTATTTCTTAAAATGAATAATTTGTGTTCTTGATAAACAGTTGTTTAATACGTGGCACTTTTCCTCCGAATTACTGCTGTAACCAAGCAGCAGCACAACCACATGGGTCAAGGACATGAAGAACACAATCATACTGAAAACTACATTTTTACAATGTATGTTTTACTCTGTAAGAAAAGTGCTATTTCATTTGTAAAAAAATTTCATTTGAGAAAGTGACTCTGACAAGCAGTTTTTGCTATTGTTACCTCAAGAAGACACTAGACAGAATATTAAAACAGAAGCCCTTTTTGTATTAAATGATACAGTGTAACATTCACAAATACATATTGCATGTGTGACAATTTTTTCTCAGTCATTACCAACTTATAGACCTCATTTTTGTATTTGTATAAACTTTATAAAATGTACAATTGTGTGGTTTCCTGAGCTTGCTTGCATTCATGCAACTAAATAAATAATCATGGTGGTGTTCTTTCAGTTATTTGTCCATATAGTTTGTTATTTGTTATGCAAAAGCAATGGTAGTTGATTTGACTTTTTAAAAACTGGTTAAACTAAAAGGCAGATAAAATGAGATCTAGGTTAATGATGGGATGCGGTAGTGAAATGATTTAAACCCTGCATATCGCATTCTGAAGTTTTTAACTATTGGCGATTCATTTTAGACGATACATTTCACCACAACAAGGCTTGTTTTGTTACACAGTTTTGCTTCGTTGGATATATCACTGGTGGGGTGACCAGGGGTAACCACAAGTAAATAAATTTGAATAGTACCAACTATGGCACCTTGAGTTTGAAAAGGGCAAGGACCTTTATGACCGAATAGTAATAACCTTCCTGGAACAAGTTCTTTCTGATCCCTGGGCACGCACGCACGCACGCACGCACGCACAGGTATTAAAACTAATTTTATTGTTTCTCAACAGGTTTCTCACAACCACACACAAACTCGCAACAACAGAAACAGTTAAATGAGGGAGAACCCCCCCCCCCCCTTCCCCCCAAAAAATACAAAGTGAGGTAATCCCCTCCTGTTGGTAAGAGTCTGAAAATGTATAAAAAATTGTAAAGTTTTCTATGTACATTTAAAAAATATTTATTTATGTAAAATGTGTGCAGTGTATATAAGGTACTGTACAGTTCGATAACTTGACAATGCAGAACCAGGATCTATTTGTGTTAATTGTGTTAAAGTAAGCTATGGTAAAAACAAAACAAAAAATACAGCATATTTTATTATTTCCTCATTGCACAGTAAGTGTCCAATGCAGCAACATGATTTATTTTGTGTTAGCAGTAGCTTATAGGCTAAGTAAAAAGAAAGTGAACTTGGTATTAATTAGATTTTACTACCGTACTGTGTATGCTTACTGTACAGATTCATATTTTTAATGTGTACAGTGAATACATTAATGTTATTTCATCGCAATGATTGATACAAAATGATTGATATTTTAAAATAAACTGAGCATTATTAATGTGTGTGTGTGTATGATTCATTTATTTGTTTGTTTATAATATTTTTAAACATGACATGTGTCCGTCTTCCAACATGTCCGGTTTAGAGAAGGGCTACTGTAGCCATAACATGATGGTGTGAACATACACTGTTTGCTGCTGGTTAAAGTCCTCTTGGAATTAATTAGATACAATCTCTCAGTAACAGTCTGTCATGGTAAATCACATTTAAACCCATTATTGGCTGGTAAAATAACCAGGCTGTAGTTTTATAAATCACATACTAAATACCGGCCGGAAATGACCACCATCTTTTATGAATATGGGCCATCATATTTTAAAATTAAAATACTTGAAATACATGTTTCTTTCAAAACTGCACATCTGATTTCTATTATAGTTAATGTAAGTGCACAGCAGGTAAGATTTATGATGTTGATTTGTTTTCTACAACCACTTTAATTGTCTTGCTAATGTGAAGAAAAGTGAATGTTAGGTTACTTTACCAGCAAGTGTGGTCAACTTCTTAGAAACTTAGTTCTGGTCACCTCACTGCAGGCATTATTTCACTTGAGAAAGTACAGAGAAAGGCTTACTCTAGCCTTTGCTGGAATGAGCTGCTACACTAAGAGGACAGGTTAAATAACTCAATCTCTTCAGTCTGTAGAAAAACACAGGCTAGGAGGGATTTCATTTAAATTAGTAAAGCCCTGAATGGAACAGATAAAGTGAACCCATATCACTACTTCAAACTCACCAACAGGTTAATCGCCTCTTTACACCCAGGAGCTCCACGGCATGTGAACTACTAGACAGCTGCAGGTGTGTGCTTTGAGCTTACCGGGTGTCTGGTCAATAGAGGCTGCTGTAGCGAGGTGAGGGTGCCTCCCTAACACAAAGACGCACTTGTGAAACAATCCCTGTAGAAAGGCGAAGAATGGAGACTTCACACAGCCAGGACAGGAGATGACACACCCTGAACACCATGCAGGAATGCCTTTACCAGGTGAGACCCTTGAGGACCCCCTACTGTTCCCATTTTTAAAATGAATTCAATTCTAGCTTTATATTTAGTTTGCTCTGCTGACGGTGATAGTTTTTTTTTTTTGGGGGGGGGGGTTGCTGTGTGTTCTCTTTAATTTTCACCATATACATCCTTCTTAAACCAACCAAATATTTGGTCAGGCACTCCAAGCTAACGAATCAGTGTAGCTTTTTAATAAAAAAATGACAATCTGCAGCTGGGTTACCTAGCAACGAACATCCCCACTCCGATCCTGAAAAATGCCTTGCACCACTTCAAAATTCATACAGGTCTCCAAGGAAGATGAACGAAAAATAGTTGAAGAAATTATTAAGCATTATAAAACACAAATGCAGGCCTAGTGGGGAGTCAGACATGTTTTTTAATCCCTAAGTTCTCTACCTGACTTTCAAATAAAACTGCCATTAAAACTAATATTTGCTTTTTTAGTGAAACCATATTGAAATAATTAGTTCTTAAATTTTCCACATTTGGCCTCTTTTCGGGTACTTCCAAATTACCTAAAATAGAGAAACATTTTTCGACTATAAACCTTAAATAAAGTCTCTAAAACTGTAGACTATAAGTCTTTAACATTAGACAGATTTAAGATGGCTGTCAGCTCTTCGGGTGTCCTGTATAGTATTATTGTCCACAACCATTTCACGTGTATAATAAGGACAATAAAGCAGGTTATTTGAGAGAAGAGGAAATCAAGTTTCATGGAGGGAGGAACTGAAACTGCCGCTAGGGACTGTGGTGTCAGTAATGTGTGCTGTGTTTCTGTTAAAGTGGAGTGACCGCCTGCTAAACCAGGGAATAACGTACACACACCAGGGTCTTATTAAAATGAGAACAAGATTGTGGGATACGGCAGCTTTAAGCGAGCAGCACATGAATGGATATGCCTGCTGCAGTTTGATTCCAAGAGGCCTCTCGGAAACATACAGCAAAGCATGTCAAAGTATCTGAGCAACATGGATAAATAAGAGACAGGAAGCTGTCAAATCCTTTCCCGAAAACAATGGAGAGAAGCCACACTCCAGTCTGGGCCACTGCCAGGCTTTTCAGCATGGGTGTCTAATTACTGGGGAAGGAGCAATTAGGGTATCTTTAGAAATGAGAAAATGCAATCCGCATCTTTCTGAACTGTGGATGTGTGAATAATATCTGGTGCTTGGATAATTGCACAGTGTAAATAATCTCTTCAAAGGCAGCCGTGAATCAACAGCAGCTTAATCCCTTGTTAATGGCCAGCCCTGAGATTGCTCTCACAAAGTTTCTTTCCACTTCCCATTCCATTTATTAGCATAATACTGCTGCTAACCAAGTATCGGCAGTGTTTTCTCTTTTTTTTTTTTTTTACTTGCAGCTGCACTTATTAGCATAACACTGGCACAGCTGCTAAGTACAACTGTCTAGCTTAGAGCTGGGCTTCTCAAGAGCTCTTGTGATAAAGGTGCAACCACTTGCACTGCATTCTCAGCAAGCTTTATCCACAGTATCAATCTGCGCCATGAAACCATCTGTTAAACTCAATCTCCTCTCATTCCAATATCAGACTGGGGCTGCCTGCTGCCTGCTGTTCCATCTGCAGTCTATAATCCAGTCTGCAACCGGACACTGCACCAAGGTCAAAGAGCGCTTGTATAGCAGGTATCATGCTTTTTGTATTAATAACGTTTTTCGAAATTCTGTTCCCTATTTCCCCCCTAGAAAGACTGTCCAACAAATGGCTCTGGAGTCATACACTATACGGCTCATTGAGCTCCAGAATATGGCTCTTTTTCAAGAGCCCCAGTTAAGGATTTTAATGAGTTTGAATAGAATGAAAGGACTTCCATCAAAGCAAGTAGTTAAAACACAGTATATTCATTTTATGTTTTAATGAGCAGAAAACAACCGAAGCAGTTGCTGTTACTGATAAGTACGAATTTTAGTAAACTACACTTTTTTTTTTTCAGTCGTTAAGAATATTTCATGGTTTAATCCCAATTGGAGGCAGATTTCTGACAGTGAGCTCCAATCTTAACTGTGGGGTTCCTATTTCTACTGTTTTGAATGGAAACATACATGACTCAATAGCCCCAATAGCACATAGCATACCTGACAGGCCAATGGTTCTAAATCAGCTGATTCAAAATCAGATTTGGAAATGAGAACATCTCCGAGATTTCTTAAGTTACTGCCTTGGTTGTCTAGTTTTTGAAGCAGGTGGGACACTTCATATACATTTCATAGAGCATGCACACATATCATTCTTGGATTGTGTTAACTGGAGTATCTGGGCTTACCACACACATCTAAATGTGCCACTCGCCAAACTGCAGTAAATCGACCCTCATATTCACGCCTCATCATATACTGGGTCAAAAAACGCATAGAAAACCTTGTGATTGTAGTTCTTCTTACTGAAATGTGATGATCACACATTCTATAGGTCCTGCAAATAGGGCATTGATGTTCATGTGAGTAGTCTACCTTTAATTTTAAGCAAGTTTTTTTCTTTTCTTTTTTAGCTGATGTTGACAAACTAAGGTAAATAAAGCTACAAAGCAAATAAAGAATTGGCTTGTTTAGAACTACCAGCAGTTTAAATAAAAATTTTAAAAAAGTGTTTATCTTATCTAACTCCCGTTGTCTACTGGGGCATATCTACCAGTACAGCATCTCAATAATTACAGTTAATGCATCACTTGTAGGGTGTTTGGACAGCCCTGTTCTACATAGAAGAACAGTAGACTGCAGAATGGAAAGTGGATACGGCAATGGGGGGCTTGAAGCATTTAGTATCTTAATGTAACGCTTGCGGCTAGTTTTACAGACCGGTTATCTTGGACTCCCTTGCCTAAGGTGATATTGAGCAGTGTTAACCAGGGTCTATGAAACCAGACAACTATTGTATTATTATGTATTTATAATGGGGTAGGAAAAAGAGATCTGAGTGTTTTGGGTGCTTTATCAACACACACCTGCATAAGACAATCCAGAAAAAAGTCACTTAAACTTTCCATTCTGACTGACTTCAGACGGAATCCAAAATGCCCGGATTGTTTAATAAATGGATTTATAACACACAGTAAGGAATCAACTGAAAAGAATGTGGTACGACACGGTGGCGAGGTGGTTAGCACTGCGGGTGTGTCTATGAGGAATTTGCATGTTCTCCCTGTGTTCGCGTGGGTTTCCTCCCACAGCCAAAGACATGCTGTCTAGGTGGATTGGCCTCTCTCAGTTGCCCTGCGATGGGCTGGTGTCCCATCCAGGCTGTAGTCTTGCCTTGAGCCTTGTGTCTGCCGGGTTAGGCTCCAGCTCAGCCCAACCCTCTATATAGAATTAAGTGGTTACAGATAGTGGATGTAAAGATGGCTGTAAAGAATCCATTATTTTCTAAATCAATTATTTTTTAAAATAAACAGAATTCTGAAAGAGGAACTCACTATGTTTAACGCAAAGCAAAAACCTCTTAATCTAGATTGTTTTAATTCGAGTTCATTGTTTTTTGTTTGCTGGTTTTTACCTAAAAGGCTAACCTGCCATCAATCCACTTCTGGTTTTCAAAGAACACCTTTATCGTACAAAGGGATGAGGATGACCAGTGCAAATGCCTTTAGTTATTAGCACCTTCTTATACAGAAGTACACCTGGAATCCTGAAGACATTGACTAGAGGAACAGTTCAAATATGAATTCTTATAGCTATTAATATGTATGCCTTAAATAGCAGCACACCGCTAAGCAGCTTATGATATTAAGAAATGAATGTTCCTGCAGGGAGCGAATATGCCAGCAGTGACAGTACCAATAGGTTAATATATCTACTCAAATTGGCTGTGCTTGCGTCAAGCACGGAGCCAGCCGTGGGAGGAAAAGAGAGGCTGTTAGAACAGCTCAGTTCAAAAAAGCACTTAACAGGAATAAAAGAGGACAGCTTGAAAGTGGCATTTCAAATTCCCAACCAAATCTGGCAGCGGATAGTTTGGGTGCCTGTGGTTATAAGTGTGATTATCAGCCAGGGGGATTCTCATCCTCAGCTAGCATGTCCTTCTAATCAAAAGTGATGAGACTGGCTTTCCTGGCCATGTGAACTGAAAGGCAGATCCTATTTGGCGAAAAATGGGGGCACTGTGGCAAGTGCTTTGAGCTAAGGATACATAAATATATACATGTATATATAGAGGTGGCCAAACCGCAGCTCCCGGGCAGTTCAAGTGTAGCTCCCAGTGAAAGGCTGGGTGATGCACACTTTGCGGCTCAAATTAACTGAAGAAAGAATGTTAAACAAAAACGAAGAGAGAGAAAAAGTACAAATAAATACAAATGTATTCATGTTGTTCTCTGTATTCATTCATGTTTATTATTCTTTCTTCTCTCCCCTTCTCTCTCTTCAGTTTCTTTGAGCCTGCATGTTCACTGCAAGGACATTTCATCACTTGATGACCTTCGACGTGGCGCATGTGTATTTCGATCACCTCGAGTGAAAGCTGGATGTGCAGTTGAAAGTGAATTTCATAATTTTGAATTAAGTGCTCATTAGTTTCATGGAGACAATGGTATTGAGCAAACCATCCACGAGTAATAAACAAAAATATGAGGCTTTAAACCAGAATGGGAGGAAGAGTTTGCTTTCAGGGAAAACAGTGGTAAACCTCTGTGTCTCATCTGCAACAAACCACTTACACATTGTAATCTGTACAAGGCAAGCAACTTCAAATGTCAATATGAAACAAATCGCAACAAATTTTTATCTGAATATCTTCCTAAATTAGACTTGAGGAGAATCAAGCTGGCCTCTTTAAAAGCACGCCTCAGCAGTCAGCAGATGCTCCTTTAGGCATTCAGTAAAGAAACTGATGTAATGATTGAAGCGAGTTTTGTATGGCATGTAATATCGCTCATGTCAAAAGTCCTTATTCAGATAAATAAATCTTTTTATAAAATTGGAGTGTTGGCATAGACTATAGAATGTATGTTTAAATGCATTCTGTAGTAAGTCTAAAATTTATATTATATTTACATATCTTATGTCTCGTCATGAGCAGGTGCTGTAATCCCTGTCAAAATAAATACAGTGCATTTGTCATCCACAGAGCTCAGCAGTATTTAATACACGCAGCAGTCATACAAAAAAAAAAAAAGAGCATTCAGATCTTCAAGGGAAGAGCTTGTCAAAAAGAATCCTTTTTTGTGGTGTTTTTGGCATTTTATATTTTGCTTCATATAACTAAATATATTTTATATAAAGTGCATAATACATACAGTATAAACAGAAATAATGGAAAAAACACCCGTGTGTTATATTTAAAGTTGAATACAATAAAAATTACAATAGAAATTACACACAAACTGCTCTGCAATGCTCTCCCGTCTTCTTGTGTTTTAATGCCATCAAGAGATAACAAGCGCAATATTCTGTTACAGTGTTTGAGAGAATTAAAAAAATGTTTCAAATAATGCCAGTGTTTAAAATGTCTTGCTCGCAAACATTTCATGTTTTACAGTATGTGTCTTGCGGCTCTCGGCCATATGGAAATGTTGGTATGGGGCTCGTAGGGTCTATAATAACAGATTCATCCAGAGAAAAAAAAAAACATTGGGATTACAGTATCTTTTATTAACTTTGCCAATTCAAATTGCAAAAAAACAAACAAACATGTATTTATATTATACAGCAAATACAGTGCAAGTGTGGACATTTCACAAGAAACATTATCGCTTGTCTCTCTAAAAGAGTGTTAACCAAGGGTTTAAAATCCACTTTCTTATAAGAACTAGCAACATTTAAAGGAGTGCTAACAAAAGTTGTATAATCTATTTTCTGTCCATATATTAGCACAAGCAACATTACATTTCACTAGTAACTCTTTAAAGAAGCATAACCCAAACGTTTAAAATCAATATTCTCTTATTAGTACTAGCAACATTATCACCGCCCCACTTTAAAGGAGTGCTAACCAAGATTTTAAAATCTATGACCTCTTATTAGCACTAGTAATATAATCACTGCCCCCCTTTCTTGTGCTGAGATCCCTTGGTTCGTATTTTGTTCATTGTCATGCATATTTGCAGATTTTTCTTTTGCATGATAGATTATGTTGTTATGTTTAAGAACTTAAGAACATAAGAAAGTTTACAAACGAGAGGAGGCCATTTGGCCCATCTTGCTCGTTTGGTTGTTAGTAGCTTATTGATCCCAGAATCTCATCAAGCAGCTTCTTGAAGGATCCCAGGGTGTCAGCTTCAACCACATTACTGGGGAGTTGATTCCAGACCCTCACAATTCTCTGTGTAAAAAAAGTGCCTCCTATTTTCTGTTCTGAATGCCCCTTTGTCTAATCTCCATTTGTGACCCCTGGTCCTTGTTTCTTTTTTCAGGCTGAAAAAGTCCCTTGGGTCGACACTGTCAATACCTTTTAGAATTTTGAATGCTTGAATTAGGTTTCCTGGAGCTCTTTACAGAAACATCTAACTAACATCTTATCTGTAGAAGATGTCTTAACTACACAGTTTGGGAATTTGCTATTACAGATGTCATTTTCCTAAGATATGCTGTACTGTAAAAGCATCACGTTGTTCCTTTCTTCATTTCCACAACCCTTTTCCTTCATTCTAAATTCATTGTTTCTTTAATATAGCAGCATTTCTACATGTTCCCGTTTGATATATTGGTGTGAATCTTTTGGTGCTGCAATAGACACTGTCGGTATAGTAGGCAGCTGGTGCTGTAGAGAAAAAATATATTTGTTATATTACAAATTATATTTGTTTTTCCTTTGCCATACTCCTAGTGTTCTACAATAGTGCAAAAAATACCTGTTCTCTGATTCGTCATTGAAAGATCATGAAACCTGTTAATTATCTGTTTCAACATTTAATGAGATAACGTGCAGGTAAACAATAGGAAAGCACTCAAAAATTGAGTGCCCAATTATTAACCCCTGATTTTCTCCCCAATTAAGATTGCCTAATTACATTCCCTCACCACAGCAATTCCCAGAACAACCTAGGAGAACTGAAGGTATGTGGGTGTCCTCCAATCCCACAACCAAATCAGTTGCCTAAAATTATTATGAGGGAATTCACGTTTAATTGGAGACACAATAATATGTCATAACCAGGCAGCTATGTCTTGTTTAACAAGGATGTGCTCAATTATTTAAACTCTGACGAGGTTGTGTTGCTAGAAACCCGCATTGAAACAAGTGGAACAAAGTCAATAAAAAACTTGCAAAGTCATGGTGGATTTGGAAGATTGAAGCGTTCTTTTGCTTTCAACCATGATAAAGAGAGTCTGAGACAGAGGTCACTCATTGAGGTCCAGTGCACAGCACCTATATTTCTCTCACAACAGTTTTGAATCAAATACTGGAGCTACTCAGGCAATTCATTGCATTATGGCTGTGTTGCTGGGACATTGTCTGCTATGAAAAGAGCCTGGGTCCCTCATGTAAAAATTCAATCCACACATTGTACCGAGCTTGTTGTCGGAAGCTCATTGTAGCTTTATTCCCCAGCCAGGTAAAAAAATAATGTCCCTTTTATTCCAGACATAGTTGAGCCACAATATTGGCAACTGGTCCTTGATCTCTTTGAAAGAAAGATTACTCGTTAGCGAGCAGTTACTCAGCCTCCTTTCATTCACTGGTGAAAAGATGGCAGTGGATTGAAAAAACAAAAATAATTCAATAGATACATGTTTTATTCGGGGAAAATATCAAAATGTTTGTTATGAGAAGTTTAGCGGACATTCTTCTCTGAAGAACAAGTGGGTTTTTTTTTCTGTTCTAAAACATATTTTGATCTCTGCAGTTTGTATTTAAAGGACAAATTAAATAAAAAAATTACTTTGGTAAGGAATGTGACAGCGGAGGAAAGAGGCACTTGTACAGTACACAATGTTCAGCTGCAGGTATACACTGCATATACTTTTACTTTCTGAGATGTTTGTTTAAAATGAAGCTATCATGCAAGCCCATGCTCATTGATGCGTTTGATTTGACATTGTATGCTGCAGAATTGCCATTACACTCTCACTTTTAAGAATGTGTTTATTAATGTGTATTTTGTTAAATCTGGACTTTTTTTGCTTAAATCTAGGGGGGGGGGGAAGTGATTTACATTAAATCTGGGGAAAAAACAGTTGTTGTTCACTGGAGTTTCACTCACACTTGACAAACATCATTTCTCCAGTTGCACAAGTCCTAGAGTGATCGTCAATGGCTCATTTGAAAGGGAAGAACTTGGACTAATTTAGTGGTCATTTATGTATGTATTTAAAATGCTCTATCTTTACATTTTTTTTTCTTTTAACAGAACTGCCCCTTTAGTCACACCCATCACTTTGCACACCACTGCTCTGGATAACTGATGGAAAAGCAGTAAAGAAAAGAAAACATTACAAGTGCTCTGGCTTTTCTGTTCCGTACCACATCATAGATTGTTATTGCTGTAGGTAATAATTCCTGAAAAGAGCTTTGAAACAGACTTTAAAGTTATAAGTGTAAAAAATTGTGAGGATGTGTCACAAAGACGGCTGCAGTGGGTGACGTCAGACTAGAAACAGGAACCAGAAAATAAAGTCACAGTACAACTGCACATGAATTAATAAAGTGCAATTCCCCGTGCTCACATATTATTACATTTTACTTGCATGTGAAGTGCTGTGCAATCCTCGTGCCTAAATACACATATACATTTTAAACACTCATGTTACACAGACCCGTTTATATCCTGTGTACCAATGACTATACACTAACATTAACACACAACATACAACACAAAATACAAACAGGGGCGGGGCACTTTGCCACAGGATTTAAACCATGAAAATTACAGATACATTATTAAAACAGTTGCAGCAACACATGGGGACAGGTAACGTTGTATTTTTTGGAAATCCGCTACTTTAAAATTTTTTTATTTTTTTTCTCAATTTACGATTTTATTTTTATCCTTACAGATATATTTGCATACTTTACAGGTTGTAATGTCCTTAATGTGTCTATTATCCCTTTATGTTTTCTGTGGACCACAACGTCAGCTACATTTGCATCCCTTCTAAAAGCCACTACTGGCGCTTTTGGAATTTTTTTTTTAATTTTTTCTGACTTATGAAGTATACGTATATGCTTCATTCAAATATGTTCCTTTTTTTTTTGGATAACTGCTAATGTATTGACTAACAAAATATAAACAACAGAAAATCAGGGAACATGTTTGGCCCTTTCTAGAACACCGGAACAGTGTACTAATTGTTTTTCAATATTCCTAGTGTTTTATCTGCGACTACTTTAAATATATATGTAAGGGTTAATGACTTTACTGGGGTGACCTTACGAGGTAATAATGACACTCCAGAGTCAATTATGTGAACATGGGAGTTCCATTATTGCTGAAGAACATGCTACCGCAATGCTATTATACCTCAACTTTTAAAGATATTTATTGGCCTCTGTTTTCCTTCACTAACTTACATTTGTCACAGTTGCAGAGTGGACAGAAATAACCCGTTGTGGTAACTCTAAAACCTCTTGGAAAAGTCTTTTCAGAAGCAGCCCCTGTGGTTAAGAAATCCTGAGTGATGAGTTTACATTATTAGGATCGAGTTAGGTAATTAAAATTGACCTAGCTGAAGTGATAACAAAATTCCACTCTGAACTTTTGCAACCCCCCTCTTTAGGTTTCGGTGCACACAACACACAGCTATAAAAAGCAAAGGGGTTAAGTACGTCATTTCAGCAGGCACTTGTATAACAGCACCTGCAGGCACTACTAGGGGTAATTAAAGCAGGTACTACTAGGAAAACACTGCTTCTCATTTGTTCTTTAATGAGACAAAACAGCCCCCAGTCTCTTGTTTGGAACCAGCACAACAATAGAGGCAAGTGGTCCGAGTTCTGAATTTTGTAGGTAGGCGTTTGAAGTTTCCTTGGATTAATTGAAAGAAAATGGAGCTCTCAGTAACATCCATCTGCTTTCAAGACATAATGGTGCTTGGCACTCTGAGCACTGTGGAATAGAAATAAGGTGTTGAGATAATTTAATAAAATAAAAAAGATTGGTGGATCTCCCCAGGGAAAGGCTTTAATCTTTTTCATTATGCTTCCATTATCAATAAATACCTTTAGAATTTGCCCTCTCGTCTTTCTTTAGCAACAATCATTAAAATGCTTAGATTTCTGGTCCTTTAGCCTTTCGCTTTGATCTTTTGTGGTGCATGGAATAAAATGCATTCTATGACGCCCAGTGCTTTGGTGCAGCTGCAGGATCTTCAGATTGTACTTTTATGTTTTATTTTATTTAAAAAACTGGGAATGGTTCCTCACTGACATTTCATGGGAGTTCCCAAGGCGAGCGGAGGCAGAACGTCACAATGCTTCCAAACATGCAACATAAAAAAACAATACAACTATTTCAAGTAGATATTTACAGTAATTGAAGCAAAAAAATAATTCCATAAATCTTACTTTTTTTTTTTCATTTAAAGTGACCAATTATTATTTTTATTTATTTTCTCCCAATTTGGAATATGTTTTTCAATTGCCTCACTGCAGCGACTTCCCACACAGCACAGACGTTCTGAAGGCATGTGAGCGTCCTCTGATCCAGAGGAGAGGTGGACGGGCTACCGATCCTGGAGAACAGAAACCAATCCTGCTTTATATCCAATCAGAATGTGCTCAGTGTCTGGCCAGTAGAGTTGCACGATGAGGAGAAGGAATCCCTGCTATTTTCTCATCTCCCACCCCTGGAGCGTTAGAGCCAATGTGATGCCCCCTTTGGAGCCTCTGCTCAACTTCTTTGCATAACCCAGACGTGAACTGGTGCTGTCTAAGCTATGTGACTCATCCTGTGCTTCCAGCGGCAGCGCTTTAACTGGTTGAGCCACTCTGGGACCCTAAATCTTAGCTATTTTGATGTGCAGTTTTGAAAGAAAGAAGCAAACATGCATTTCTATTTTATGATATCTTGCACTACTTTAAAGTAAAGGAAGTTTCAATTTGCTCTGCCTTTTTCACAGGAAATATACTTGAAAATCTGTGATCATTTTTCCTCGGCAGTGTCGTCTGGGACTTGGCATGTTACTGGCTAAAAGCATGTCAGTCAATAGGGGAAGCAGCTAATTGGCCATTGAAGGGGTGGGGACAATATCACCCTCCAAGTAAAATGACCAAGCAAGTGCAACTTTATCTAAAAGCATTGACAGGTTTCTTTAACCAAATGGAATACCAGGTATCATGTTTTTTCTTTTTTTAAATAAATATATAATAAAAATATTTGCAATGTCAATGTTTCATTTCAAAACTGGTCACTTGAAGCATATAAAACATATGGAAGAGTGCAGTAGGTAAGATTTATGGAGTGTTTTTGCTAGACAATACATTAGCAGTTAGCCAAAAGAGACATATTTGAACAAATCCTTGTAATTTCAACCAATTAAAATTTAAAACAAAATTTAAGGTAAAGTCCAAAGATAGCTAAATTCATTTAGAGGGAGTATGAAAAGGTCTTGAAGCTGTTTACTTCTGGTTCTTGAGACAGAACGTAATCTCTGCTCAACCCTTCTTAAAGCATATAGGAAGAGACACAGTGCTGTTCAGATACTCTCAAGAAAGGGTATTATAGCATTTACAAGAAGTCGTCTTTAAATGATCTCTGATATCTAAGTGGTAACTGTCCAACTTTACTAGAAAGAATGCAATGATGCGTTAAGTTGGAAACATTTAATGCAAACCTACTCGCCTTATAATAGAAAACATCAATCATTTTTAGATGTATTTAGGAGCCGACTGGAAAGCCAAAATAAGCCAGCATGCTCATGTGGAAAAGTCCAAGGGGGTAAATACTTTTGAGAGCCACTGCATCTTACCTTCATACCCCATATGGATTTTTTCTATAGAATTCTATAGTACAATTACTGCTATGTAAAAGTCCTATAGGATTTTTGACAGATTTTATACAATACTTTAGTACTTGTTCTGTTGTACTTCTGTGGTATTGTAGTGATTTTACTAGTACAGCTTTATAATTACTGCAGAAATACTGGTTCTGTGGCTGTTTTGTATTTTTGTTAAAATTTCTTAAAACAGTTGTTTAATACGTGGCACTTTTCCTCCGAATTACTGCTGTAACCAAGCAGCAGCACAACCACATGGGTCAAGGACATGAAGAACACAATCATACTGAAAACTACATTTTTACTCTGTAAGAAAAGTGCTATTTCATTTGTTACAGTTGAACACCTACAGACTATAATGAAAATGACTCTGACAAGCAGTTTTTGCTATTGTTACCTCAAGAAGACACTAGACAGAATATTAAAACAGAAGCCCTTTTTGTATTAAATGATACAGTGTAACATTCACAAATACATATTGCATGTGTGACAATTTTTTCTCTTATAATCACAGTCATTACCAACTTATAGACCTCATTTTTGTATTTGTATAAACTTTATAAAATGTACAATTGTGTGGTTTCCTGAGCTTGCTTGCATTCATGCAACTAAATAAATAACCATGGTGGTGTTCTTTCAGTTATTTGTCCATATAGTTTGTTATTTGTTATGCAAAAGCAATGGTAGTTGATTTGACTTTTTAAAAACTGGTTAAACTAAAAGGCAGATAAAATGAGATCTAGGTTAACGATGGGATGCGGTAGTGAAATGATTTAAACCCTGCATATCGCATTCTGAAGTTTTTAACTATTGGCGATTCATTTTAGACAACACATTTCACCACAACAAGGCTTGTTTTGTTGCATATTATTTTTTTTTTTGTGGTGTGTTGCTTACACAGTCTGAAGGAAAAAAAAAAACACAAAAGAAGAAAAAACTAATCTTTCAAAGTTATATTCTTAATTTTAATGAATTTTAAAATAAGTCCGGGGAGAACCATTTTTCATAGGACAATCTGTGAAAATTTTTCCGGGGGACCAAATTTAGTGTAACACCGCGTCCTCTTGTATTTTTATTCTACGAACAGCTTACACCTCCCTAAAGGTATGCATAAATTTGAAGCAACAACTAGTCTTACATTATAGCTATCGGCTGGTGCAAACCGTAAAAAGTTAGTAACGTGTAAAAACAATGCTAGTAGTAAAGACTTCCACTTTAACTAAGCTAAGTAACAGCTTACGCACAGCTGGTGCAACACAGAGCGGTATTTGCTTGGGTGTCACAGTGTTCATGATTTGTTTTTGTTTAAAGTTTTTTTGTTTGTTTGTTTGTTTGTTTTTAAATGGCGCCGCGGTGCGCTTTTCACCCGAGTACCTGTCCGTGTTGCCTCTGTCAGCTGTCTGGTCTGGAAATGTCAACCCTCAGCTACCCTGTCACATACTTAAACCCAATTGATCCATTGTCTATACATGTAGAACGGTTGGGGGTGGGGCGTGTATGTTGCCCCATTCAAAGCCTACATGTATTCAGTTGATTAACTGAAAAATGGAATTCAGCTTTGCGGTGGTAGTTTCTTTTCTTCATTCTAGGCTACATTGATGTAGATATTGCCTTTATAAAACACACTTAAAAAGGGAGCCAGTAGTTCTCTTCAACCTACTGAAGGTGAGAAACACAAATCTTTTTTTTAGGGCCTGTGCGTTTATCCCAGAATGATGGAAACAGTAGCAAGGACGTTTGTGTGCATTCTTCTCATTCCTGAGGCCCATTGTGACTGATTGAAATCCAAACAAGACAAAGTGAAACTTATTTCTGCACGCCTGTCTGCTAGGAAATGAATCACCTAAGTAGATTTCAGTCAGAGGAACCTTGCCTTTATTCCTCGCACCCGTGCTTATTTGTCCCCGAAAAGCCCAGCTGCTCCTGGTTGATAAAGCAACAATGGGAGCTATTTGAATCAAAGGGAGTTTATTCAGTAAGACCGCTCCTGAAAGCGCTGCTATAATGTACTTCTTACAGAGCTGTAATAGAATTTCCCCTTGTAGAAATTGGCTGCATAACAAGCTTTTTAAAAAAATGCATACATTCTTTTTTTTATCATTATTTATTTAGGTATCCATTTATTCATTTATTTATTTATATTATAGTCATTTGATTGAATAACTAAAATACAACAAATTGCTAATGTAATTTGCAATTTGATTGTCTAAACAGATTGCCCAAAATATATGCTAAAGTCGCTATTTGTCTAAAAAAGAAAACAGTGCATACACTTACAGAGCGTCCTGTGGAAGTACATTAAAGGGTACATATATTTGTATGAAAACGAGAGATTATCGGACTGTAGTTTAATGCATTCGAAAACAAGTCTGGTTGGCCAGGAGTGTATGCGGAAGTTTGGTGAAGTTGATTAAAGGCAGTTATCGTGTTCACCACGTAGCACAGGGGTTCACAGACCCGATCCTCCAGGTTTTATTCAATGACTGATGAAATGAAGTAATTTTGGTATAGGTATGGAACAGGTGGAACAAAGTAATGGAGTGCTCCAGAACCGTGAGGACCAAAATTGGGCACCCTTGAAGCAGGTGTGACAAACAGAAGACAATATCAATGTAAAGTGTTCCCATTTGTTTAATGAGGATCCTAAACATGGTAACTAATTCAAAATTGGAGAAATAAAATGGTCAGTCTAGTTTCAAGTAGAAGTTTAAGGTAAGCACCCTGAAAGGTCCTATTTTAACAGTTAAAACTACAACTATAAACCTATGATATAATTGTCAGAACATGATAATTATATTACTTGATTTTAAAGTTATCGCCATGAGATTCTAAACTTATACTCTAAATTATAAACAACTGCCAACACAAGGAGTGCAATCTTCAATAACCACGCCATCTCAGGGTCATCCAGATAAATATTTCAAATGAAAATAGAGTTTGCAAGATTAATTTATTTTCACATTTTGGTTGCCAAGCAACACAGAGAGACACTCTTTATTTGGTTATTTCAATAATATACAGGGTGGATTCTAATAATGTTTTGATAAACAAACCTGTGATAGGACATCACGTAGTTACTAGGGACTTGGGCACAATATGTTGATGCAACAAGAAGCTGCTTTTTGTTTGTGAGGGAGGAAGGGGGGAAACTAACAAGCAGCATATTATAAAAGTGCTTATACCTCCGTCCAGGAATATAACATCAAGTATGGACCTTGGCCTTTGTCTGCGCCTGAAGTCCGTGCCTGCCAGTATATCACTGGCTGTCAGATAGTAACCCTTCAATATATTCTGACTCATACATTATTCTGTTTGTATTGGTCAATAACAGGTTAGTCTCCTAAGTGTTTTTAGGCTTCTCATTCAAAAAATAAAAGAAATGAGGACCCTTATGCACTGATCTGCCTGTATATCCATCACATTCTATATGGTGTACATAGGGTGACCACCCGTCCCTAATTGGACAGGACTGTCCTAAAATTTAAAGATCAGTCCCAGTCCCTGGCATTAATGCCTCCGGGATGGCATTTGTCCTGAATTCATAGACACAGTGCAGTTTTACAGTTTAGTGCCACAGTCAAACCATAACATACCTGTTTATAGCACATCATAGCACTGCCCCCTGCGTATTATTTTGCAGTGCTTTACACTTGCTCACTTGCCAGTAGAAACAATATGTGTGTGTGTGTGTGTGTGTGTGTGTGTGTGTGTGTGTATATATATATATATATATATATATATATATATATATATATATATATATATATATATATATGTGTGTGTGTGTTTTGCTTGCTCACTGTTCGGGGAAACAGTAAAAAAACTTTACAGAAAATATGTACTGTAAATATACCCCAGCATAAGAAATGGCAGGTGTCCCCTTTTTGCATTTTGAAAAGGTGGACACCCTAGGTGAACATGATAAAGTATCTATCTGCCATGATAATTGTGCATTTCAGTTGTTTTGTTAAATCCAGTTTGTTTTGCTTCCCTGCATTTTCTTGGCATGTTGATACAGACTGTAATCTGTTCCAGTTGGAACCCTGCTCAGATTTGTGACTTGCTCGGAGTGCTGATAGTAACCTATACCATACTAAAAAATGCTGCATCTATTAGCTGATACTTTAAAATCTGCAATAACCCTTTGAAAAACTACTGAGACAGTATTAAATGTTTTACCAAACAGTTAAGATACTGAACTTGTCCACAGCTGTTATCAGCATGCATTTCATTACAAGAGCAAGGTTGAGATACAGTTCTGATTTAAGGGGTTTGAATTAAAGCCGACTGTACTACTATAATATAAATATACCGTAGTTTCCCTTATAAAAGTTTACCACACTATATTTTGCACACAATTTTTTTTGCAGTTTTCTCAGTGCCTTTCCCATAGTTATACTGTGCATTTACCACAGTTTACCATGGTTTGTCATGTTTTTAAAAATTATTTACCATACCTCTACATTACATTACAATGCTTACCAATGCTTGACCATGCTTTTGCTGTGCTTTATTACACTTTGCTATGCTTTTACTGTAGTAAGCTTTTATAAGGGTGCGCACTGCATTGTGAGTGATATCATGTTCAATGTGTAACTTAAAGTAGGGTTCTGATAGGTGTTTTGAGAAGTGAAATGCCTTGGGAAGATTTGGATCCAGTCCCAGAAATGAAGTGAAACATGTAAACCACTGTCTAGACACCTTCAGATGATGTCAATGGTGTGTTTGACAAGACATACCACAGCACTTTGCTAGGGCGAGCAAACTGACACTTTCATAATGTGTACCTGCAGTCACAGCAAACAATGGGGCTGACTAATCAATACATGTATTAATGTTCAGTCTATGCTATACCACCCCCTTTGGTTTTTAATAAGATTGTTGTGTCATGTTGTGCTTGCAATCTGGTCTAATGCTCCAATACGGAGTCTCTAAATCGAACTTGCTCTGTCTTTGAACTTTTCTGGAGAATCCCAAGCATAGGAACATTCTCAACTCTGTCAACCCCACAAACTCTAGGTAAAGGAGGGGTACACCATTATTTCAATGCTATTAGTAGTTATATGGGTTACAAAACTTGCAGTGTGTTTAGAAGAGACACATTACCTTTGCTGTATTATATATTTAAAATAATCCTGATTGTTTTGAGATTTTCATTCACATATCACTGGTTATAAATCAACATGTTTTAGTGTGCACTTCAAAAAACAGGAACTATGGAATTAGTAGATGTCCTAAACATTCTGTTGACCGAATCTTGATTTCTATGGTAACCTGCCCAGATCCAGCTAATGATATAAATAGGCTTCCCAGGGCAGGTGTTGCTGATGAACTATGAAGCACACAGGTATGCTGTCAGACAACATCCACAGGACCACAGCCACTCAAAAATGTGATCCGCAGATCCACATGCCCTGACATGCCTGTTTCTGTGTCACACCACCCTCAATATGAAAGGAAGGTGGTGAGAGCCACGACTGATTGCCGTGCTTCGTGCTTTGTGCTTTATATAAATGTACTATTTTAATGACTCATTGGATATAGGAGGATTCAACTGTTCACTAAAAGCTGTGTTGTTTTCTTCAGTAATAACATAGTGGGTTTTTTGGTTTTTTTTTTGCTTAATGTGGTTTAGACAGAATGACATTTCTCAAAATTATATATATATAAAGCCACAGATCTTCCCAAGGGACATTTAACTATAAGCTAAGTCTGCAGTACATATTTAATAAATAAATACCATAAATAAATAACAGTAAAGTTTTTTTTTTGCATAGTTACCAGTTTTTTTTTGACATACAACTGTCTGTCTGGCTTGCTGACTGCTGCGTAATACAATTTAGATTCTGGCCGCCATATTTGTGTACCTTGTCGAGTTGAATTAGTTTGAATTTTCAGAAAGTCAGAAAACAGTGACAGCGACGTTTTAATCGCCACTTTAGTGTTTGGAGCATCTTTTTTTGTAGTATATTTTGTAATGAATTTTCTGTTAAGTCACAGAATTGCTGTTCAGCAGTTTTTCCATTCAGGTATATTCTCTTGGTGTTAGCAGTGGTGAAGGGTGTTCCTTTGAAAAGGGGCAGGACTGACAGTGATAAGATCCATTCATATGTCAGAGACAGACTATTGCTTGGTGGCAATAGTCAATCTTTTTTTGCTCCTATGATGAGGTTTTAAGAAACCACAGGCTGGAATTTCCAATTACTGATTTTCATATTATATATAATGTAGCAATCTCGGTTCCCGCAGGCAGGCGCATCACACAGGGCGAGGCAATCCACACAGAGGTGGAGGGCGAGCGCAAACCCGGGACCTTTCGCACTAAAGCATAGCACCGATACCACTGTACAAAAGAGCCAGCTCCTTTGCAAGGCGCATCACACAGGGCGAGGCAATCCACACAGAGGTGGAGGGCGAGCGCAAACCCGGGACCTTTCGCACTAAAGCATAGCACCGATACCACTGTACAAAAGAGCCAGCTCCTTTGCAAGGAGCGTATATCGAGCTTATGTCTTTGTATGTGATTACGTCACCTACCAGCCCTGCTGCTGCCTTCCCCCGTGCATGCTACAATAATATAAACAATTGTCTCTACCGATTCACGCCAACCAGTCGAGAATGGTCAAACAAACTTTATTTCTTTGTGGTTCTGGATCGAGATATGCAAATATAACCATTACAAGAGCCGGTCAAATCGAGTGAAAGCCAACAAAAACCTTCTACATTCACAACGTTTTAAAAACCAAAGTACAGCATCTGCAGACATGTTCCGCCCTGTTTGGGCTCGTCAGTGTAGTGTAATTGTACTTCGACTAGTGAAAACATCGGGATGGTAAGTAGTTAAGGTGGGAGAAAGCAGTAACTATAGAGGTATGGGTAATCGGAATATGCAAATGTTGCATTACAAGAGTCAATCAAATCGCGTGAAACTCGCCAAAAGTCTTTGCTCTTGTAAAGCTTACATTTTTGCATATCCCGATTACCCTTAATCCTACAGTTACTGCTTTTTCCCACCTTAACTCGAAAGCTACTTGTATTTTTATCTATAATCAGTTTAATAAAATACAAGTTTGGAGTTACGAAGCCCCAGAGAGTTGCTCGATGAGAGTTGTTGTTCTTTACTGGGTATTCCAGAGGGAGCGTTGCATTAGCTCTGGCATTCTGGGGGATTCATCAATAGGGATATAATTTGTTTTTTTTTCAATTGGGGACAGAAATGGGTGCATGCTAAATTTATATATAAAAAAAAATGAAAGAAAGAAATTACGTAGGTGGAGAATATTCTATATTGGGCAAAAACAAATATTTAGTCAGGAAGGAAGGTACTGAGTCTATGAGGCAGGTAGCGAGTTTGCAAGGTGTTTAAATGGTTTTTCTAATCTGTTCTTCAGAATGGCCAGCAGTGCAGTCATCACTTTTACTTCTCATAAAGCATTACTAATTGGGTTGGTTTTGGATAGAAAGCGCTTTAATAAATGTTTTAGCTGGCTAATTATTATGTCCTTGAAATTGTTCAGGTAGGTTATGAAAGAAAACATGTGTTGATGTTTCTGATAAAGCTCCTTGCAGTACAGGTTTCTAGGGTTTCTTTTGCGTTTAAATAAAACAGACAGACAGGAAAAACTAAAGGCAACTCAACAAACCAGCGTCTAAAAGAAACAAACAAAGAAATCACAAAGAAATGCCTTGGCACAGCAGGATTTTGGCAGGGCATATGACTGTACTGCTTATCAATGAAGAATGCAAAGACTGCCATCTAGTGAAACATTACAGGCATTTAAAAAAGAAGGCTTTTGAGCTTGGTGTAAGGAGGAGGTAAATTAAAATGTGGGTATTATTTTCGTTGTTTGTATACCGTTAAAGAAGACTCATTTGGGTCTGTTGGTTCATTTAATTTGGGGTGAGTAGAATAAAACTCAGCCTTCTAATATTACATATTTTCAATGGTAATTTGGGTATGCATAACCATTGCATTTTAACTGCAAAGTGATTGCATCTAACAAAATAATGAAATACAATCCCCTGCCATGCACATTCATTCATTATATAGTCTCAACATTATGGGAAATTCACAACATGGGCAGAAAAACAGGGGTAAAACAACGGGGCTGTCTAAATTAAGAAGGAAAAGGAACCAGGAGGCAACAGCAAGGTATACTTCTGTCTTCACATTTTACAGGAAAATGAGATCATATTGCTATATTGCTAGTGATAATACAGTAAGAGGAAAGAAATTGACTTTAACACTCCTTATAGGAGGAAGATGAATTCAAAAGGACAATAGTATTCTTAAAAGACTGGAAACAATGAAAGTCCAATAGCAACGACAAGGAGGGAGGCTGTGCTGCAGACTGGTGCTTGAGAAATCTTCATATTCCCAAACAAGCTAAAAATCTAGAAAGAGCAATGCTCACGCTGCTGTGCTACTTAGAAATGTGATTTTAAACACTTGGTTAGCATTCCTTTAATGAGTGGAAAGTAACGGTTCACTGTGACTTGTTTACTTTCAGACATTTAAACAGATTATTATATTGTTGTTTCTCCAATGATTAGTATTTTCATGCTATCCATCAAAAATGGATTCTGAATCCTCAAGATTGCAGGGAAGTAAATGAGTGCTGGAATAGCCAGTAATGATCCAAAGCAGAGGAACACAGAAGCATGCAGAATGCACACAGCAGGATATTAAACAGGTAATAAATTAAATATTTTGACAATTTAAATTATATGTATTCCTTTAAATCTGTGACCCAGTATCTAACACTGCATCCCAGCAATCTAGCACTGGGAGAGCAGGCTGGGTAATGTTTACATCACTCATGGCAACTCTGTAAGTAAAGGGCTTATCAATTGGCAAAGTCCACGGCTTGGTAAATTTAAAAATTTAAAAACAAAATCTAAATTGGGTCATATTGGCTGGAAATGGCATACCAAACTGGCAATCTCTCACTTTGGGGGTTGGAAGAATAAAAAATGGTGTTACTTTGGTGCCAAAAAAAGAAGGAAAAAAAGAAACTTGTTTCCTGTTACTTTGAAAGCGAGACGCGACAGGCTAGCAATGAACTGGAAATAAATCGACAAATCCCTGGAGACAGCCGGGGAACCCAACAAGTTGAATGATCTCCTGAGTGTGGAAAATCAAAATTTACTCGCAGGCAACTTGAAACAGCCGAACAAAATACCTGGGGGCCGCCTGGGCTGGCTCCAAAGAATTGTCCAACAAAATTTCCCTCAAATCAACTCTAATCTTAATCTGACAGCCTGGCTCGATTAGAAAGCATGGAAATGACTTTTCTCCCCACCAGCTGTCATCCTGAAATTATCTTAATTGTGCAGTGATTATGCCTGCAAGCCCCTGAAGTGAATGTGGCTTCTTTGGAAAGTTTTCAAACTCCTTGTGCGCACACCTAGGCCTCGGCCCCTGTGACTGACCCCTTCACCTGTTTGCACTAGGGATCGCTTACAATAACAACTTCCTTTGAATCGACACAGGAAGAACTGTATTTTAATTTTTTCATGTAGTCTTGCACTTCCTAGGTTGCCTGGAGAGTGAAATTGCCCCCGCCACTTTAAAGCCTTCTTTCCTGTCATTAATCAACCAGCTTCTCCTATTGACTGAGGCTGACGCTGGGCTGCAGTGTGGAAGGCAGTGGGTTTGAGGAGCTCAGTGGTTAGACTGCTGGGCTGCAGTGTGGAGGCAGTGGGTTTGAGTAGCTCAGTGGTTAGAGTGCTGGGCTGCAGTGTGGAAGGCAGTGAGTTTGAATACTGTAGCTCAGTTGTTAGTACTGGGCTGCAGTGTGGAAGAAAGTGGGTTTGAGGAGCTCAGTGGTTAGTGCTGTGATGCAGTGTGAAAGGCAGTGGGTTTGAATAGCTCAGTGATTAGTGCTGTGCTGCAGTGTGAAAGCAGTGGGTTTGAGGAGCTCAGTGGTTAGAGTGCTGGGCTGCAGTGTGGAAGGCAGTGAGTTTGAATACTGTAGCTCAGTTGTTAGTACTGGGCTGCAGTGTGGAAGAAAGTGGGTTTGAGGAGCTCAGTGGTCAGTGCTGGGCTGCAGTGTGGAAGGCTGTGGGTTTGATGAGCTCAGTGGTTAGTGCTGTGCTGCAGTGTGAAAGGCAGTGGGTTTGAGGAGCTCAGTGGTTAGTGCTGTGCTGCAGTGTGGAAGGCAGTGGGTTTGAGGAGCTCAGTGGTTAGTGCTGTGCTGCAGTGTGAAAGGCAGTGGGTTTGAATAGCTCAGTGGTTAGTGCTGTGCTGCAGTGTGGAAGGCAGTGGGTTTGAGTAGCTCAGTGATTAGAGTGCTGGGCTGCAGCATTGAAGGCAATGGGGTTTAGCTTTGTCAAGTTAGTCTCCTCTATATACATTCAGGAGTGGTTTGGCTCTGCTCTCAGAGTGGTTAGGAAAAGCACTGGGCTGCAGTGTGGAAGGCAGTGGGTTTGAGCAGCTTAGTGGTTAGGGAAAGTGCTAGGCTGCAGTGTGGAAGGCAATGAGGTTAAGTAGCTCAGTGATTAGGGAAAGTGCTGAGCGGCAGAGTGGAAGGCAGTGGGTTTGAATAGCTCAGTTAGGGAAAGTGCTGGGCTGCAGTGTGGAAGGCAGTGGATTTGAGTAGCTCAGTGATTAGAGTGCTGGGCTGCAGTGTGGAAGGCAGTGGGTTTGACTAGCTCAGTGTAAACAAGTAAAGCTGCAATGGCACACCTGCCAGTGCCACTGCTCCATGAGACAGCATAGGCTTAGGAGAGACTTTGGTCTTTTCTGATCTAAGCACTGTGCAGTTTTATAGAGGCTTCTTCCTAACCCATCGACACCCTTGCATGTTAGCTGATTGTTGATTTTTATATTAGAAGAAAAGCTAATCCACAGCATTGTTCACTGACAAGCTAAAGAAACTCTGGGTCTTATCTATTCCATTCACTGTGTTCCCAGGTTCATGCTTCTCCCCACAGCACTGTGGCGTTTTCTGACATTAATCTCTCCTCTAAAGTA